>NC_056739.1:1153378439-1153421736 GCF_019279795.1 Protopterus annectens
TGACATAGAAGTGATACCTGGGGTACAACTATGATCTCCCATCCACTCATCCAGATTCCTATGGAAGAGAGTCAATGAGGGACTCTGCCTAACCTGTACTGTGAGTTCATTACAGAGTGAAGGGAGCCTCTGGGTTATGAATCTGTCCCTCCAGCATGTCCTATTTATTTCAGTGCTAAGGTTCAGGTCTCTTGAGCGTGTGGCCATTTGGGATTTTGATTTCCTGAGGTGCAGCATGTCCATTACTTCTGGGTTGGACATGGCTGTATACGTCAGGCACAGATTGCCTCTGAACAGGCAGTATGCCACTGAGTCCAGCTGGATTTTCTTTAACCGGGCAGCATATGGCATCTGTTTGAGCCCTTTGATCCTCTTGATGAGGTACTGTTGGGGTTTTTCCAGTTGCTGTAGGTGTCTGGTTACGCAGACAGTCACCCATGGGTTCTCATGGGGGCATCCGTGGCCGTACTGCCTCTGGCCGACATGCCCAAGGAGGTATGTCAACCTCCACTATGTTTCAGACTGTTATGCAGGCACAGGTGCGTATGGAAAGGTACACCAGACAGGGTCTGAGGGAGCTGACAGCATGTTGCACAGCCATGACAGATGGCATGCGTGACATTGCAAATGCTATTCGTAATTTCACAGATGTCGTTGACAGATGTTGTGGGGACATACAACAGCTGCTCCACAACCAGATGTCTGTGGGCCAGGGCGATGGTGTGCGTTTGCGGCATTGACGTGGCCGTATGCCGGCAACAGCACCAGCTGGCAGTCACCGCCGACGACAACAGGCCCACTCACGCACCTCAAGTGCCAGCAGCAGCCCCAGCAATGCTGGGTTAGTGCTGTCATCAGGACGCCCCAGGAGACCACGTGCACGTGGCTCTGGACAGTCCCAACAGGGAACTGTGTCCAGTCAACACACACACACGCTTCCGATGACAGTACCCAGTCCGGGTTAGTACTGGATACGGTCCATAGCACCCCTGCCAGGCACAGGTACCGTGTCCGTGCCCACAGACACTGATCTGGATGACCTGACAGGTGCAGTCTGTGGCTGTCCACAAAACCCTGTACATGGCAGCCATTATGTGGGACTGTGTGCGTGCTTACACACATGCAGAAATTTAACACCTAGGGCAAGCACATACACACACACACTGCACCAACACTGGTCCACCCTGTACTGCTGCCCCTCACAAACACACATACACACACATGTCAATTGGTGGTACCAGTGGCTGGCTTGGGCATACCTAACCCACACCCTGTGCATATGATGACACTGTGCCACCTCCTGCATACTACAACATCAGTGCAGGAAAAGGTAAACACGTTGCTGATGCACAGGGTGACTACATAGATGTGTATAAGTAGTAACATGTTGGTAACTGTTCACTGTTCCACTATGATTGTGTGTATATCCCAGCATTCCTGCTGCAGTAACTGTATGAATTTCCTGAATTGTTATCTGCACCCATACTACTTACCTAAGTGTACCAGCTACACACCATCACATGCTACCATTGACTATGGGAATGTGCATCATGTGCTGTATTGTAGATTCAGCTATATGAATCTGTTCTGTCACGCATGCATTTACACACACCCTGCTACCCCCACACATGCACACACTCACCTGCCATTTCCATTATTTATTACCCTACATGAGTAGCTGTCGACACATGACAGGTACACATTTGAAAAGTGCACTATTTGGATTACTACCGATTTTCTCCTCTCTACCTGTACTCACAGGGTGCAGGCAACCTCATTAGTTTAAAAGTGTAATGTGCATCAGGTACTGTGGTTCCCTGATTGCCACATCCAACATGTTTTCCATACGGAAATGCACACACAGAAACATCCCACATCCACACACTTGCCACATTCAGGTTTCAAAACACTATCTAGGTATGTTCTGGTACATGTGCATGTTACAGTAGAATGTAGCACTATACTGAGTACTGGCAGTTGTCTGTTGTCATGTTGTTTGTATAGGGTGCTGTCAACATCACTGTTTGTTAAGGGAAATGTGCACCCTGCAGTGCGTAGCCCCATTTGGCAAAAGCCACATCCCACCCCCAGCATTGTGCACACACACTAACCCCACTCACACTAAAACACATACGTTCCATTTTCAAGATTCAAACCCCTACCTAACTGTGTTATGACACTAGAGACAGACACATTAACAGAGTGTGCGATTTGCATTAGTGGGAGAAATCCTTTCTAATGCTGTACTTAGAGGGTGCTGACATCGTCTGTGTTTAGGAAGAGGGATGTGCACCCTGTAGTGTGTTCTCCCAGTTGGCAAAAGGCACTTTTTCCTCACAGCATTATGCACACACATAAATCCCACTCACACTAACTCACATACATTTCCTTTGCAGGATTTAAACCCCTACCTAATTATGTTATGATACTAGAGACAGACGCATTAGCAGAACACGCTATACGAATTACTGGGGAGCTTTAATTCAGGTAATATAGTTATAGAGTGCTGACATCATCAGTGTTTCAAAAGGGGAATCTGCATCCTGTAGTGTACTGTCACAGTTGCTAATAGGGGCATTTCCCACACACATAGATGTGTTTGAGGTTTGCATATGTGGGGGATCCAGTACTCCAGTGTGATTAGTATATGGTTCGATTGCAACAATGAGGGATATACTTTAAGTGGTGAGCATTTTGTACTCATGTTTGTGATGATCAGGTCTAGTATATTTTCCCCTCTTGTGGGAATGTTGACTACTTGTTCCATAGCTAAAGAGTTTCTGAACTATGGGAACCCTAGAGCTTGGGTATTGTGGCTTGAGTAATGTTCACAGTCTATGTTTGGGTAGTTGAAGTCACCCAGTATGATGGTGTTTGCAGAGAAATCTATACTCTCCTGTGTCATCATGCAGGCTGTGTGGGATTCCTGCATTTGAGAGGGTGATGTAAGAGCTCCTCTGTGTCTCTTTCCATGTGGTCCAGAGAGGTACGTCTCAGGTTGTTCACACCAGCATGGACAATGACTGCCTCATACTTGTACTTGCTGTGGAGTGACCTGAGTGCTTGTGTTATGTGGCACATTCTATCACCCGACAGGTAGCTAAATGTGACCCACACCTTGCTCAGTCTGGAGAGCGGGATGTCAGTGTGTCTGACTATGGCATCACCTGTTATAGGTGTGTCACACATTGTGTTTGGCCTTATGGGCTGTGCCTGTTAAGAACACTGACTTTGTGAGGTCTGTGTTGCTTGAGATATGTGTTCATGTGGGATGCAGCATGTCTGGCCATGTCATTTCTGTCCGTGGTCTGGTAAGTATCACCTTTGGTGACATAGGTATGCATATGTCAGCTGGTGAGCATTTGCAGTGTTACCTACTGAAAGTGGTACAGCTTGTTTGCTGTACAATGGACTACATGCAGCCCTGCTTACAGTAGCTATATTTGCATGCATGTTTCCTTGCAGTTACCCTGGAATACTGATCCGACCTGCCATGCAGAGTTACACAGCTTCTGTGGACTCCTAGTGACATCTGCATAGCTTACTATATGTATGTTCATGTCTCACTTGACAGAATGTCACTGTTTCTCCTGTGCACATGTACATTGCCTGTGACACTTTGCATATGACTTACCTGGCATCTGTCCACGTGAGCAGTTATATATGCCACTGCAGGACTCTAAACCTGATGATGCACACACTCAAAACATTCCTCAGCATGGAGAACATCGCTATCTGTGCAGTAACAGATACCGGATTCAGGGCTACCAACAGCATCCCAGCACTACCAAGTTATACCTCATACCATGCTTTTCAGGCCCAAAACTTGCAGAAAACCACAAAAGGAGGGGGTGTATTGATATTCATCCAAGATACCCACACCTCAAGGTTGGTGGCAAAGCACCAAACATCAGAGACTATCCATATGCAAGTAACAATGGGTAAAACTGCCTTCCAGGTTATAGCCTGCTACAGACCACCCTCACAAACACAAGAACCGCACTTGTCCTTCCTGAAAACAGTTGGAAATATGTAGGTCTGTCCATACACCATTATATTGGGTGAGTTAAACTACCCAAACATAGACTGGGAGCATGACTGTAGCTCCAACACCCTAGCCCAAAGATTACTGGAATTTATATACCAAAATGCTATGGAACAACTTGTTACCACTCACACAAGAGGGGAAAACATACTGAACCTGATCATCACCAACATGGGGACTCTATGCTCCAGACCATTAGTGTATCCGTCACTGGTAAGATCAGACCATAAACTAATCTCACTGGATATTCACATCCCAAGGCCAACCCCTGCACAGAAGAATACAGTCAACAACTCATGTAAAGCATGTTCACACTCCTCATAAATGATGTGGAAACCTTCAAAGCCCCCAGGCCTGTTGAAAATATGGACCAGACTGCAGATACCTGTATAAAGGCATTCTATGGACACCTTCAGGAATGCATGGATCATGCAATCCCAAATAAAAGCAAGACCCAATCCTCCAAAGGCAAACGTCCTGTGTGGTGGACACCAGCCATAAACAAACTATACAATAGAAGGATGAAGCTACTAAATGATACAACAAACTCCCACAATGTGAAGGCATCACTGATGAGTATTAGAAGAAAACTACAGGCACTCATAAGATTGTCTAAGGCCATCTTTGAGAGAAGATTCCACAAGATACTGAGGATAATCACAAGGCTTTCTTTAGTTATGTTAGGAACCTGGGTGGTAATTCCCAGATATGCTCAGAGATAGTCCAAGATGTCAAAAGAAACACCAAACACACAGACATTGCCAACATCCTAGTGTACAGGTTCACTGCTAACTCCCCCCCCTCCACACCAAAAGGGCAATATTTCTCCCAGCAGAGTGCTGCCCCCCCTGACATCTCAGATGCTCAGGTAAGAGCTGCCCTCTCCAAAGCATTAAACACTGCATCAATGGGACCAGACAGTGTCCCAGGCTGTGTCCTACATGAACTCCAAGAAGAGCTACACCCAGACATAACACTACTGTTCAATCCCAGCCTTACTACATGATATGTGGCCAAAGAGTGGCGTACAGCAACAGTGGTCCCTTTACATTTAGGTGGTGCCTTAACGGATCCAGGACACTATCGCCCCATAAGTCTGAATAGCTTGGTCTGCAAAGCTATGGCAAGGATCATCATGAACCTCATAAATATAGATATTGGGGACCTACAGACACTGCATCATACACAGTTTGGCTTTGTTAATGGCAGATCCTGCCTCTCAAACCTGTTTTATTTCTTTGAAACAGTCACCAAGGCCACTGTCAAGGGGAAGGTGGTCTACACAGCCTACCTGGGCCTAGCATAAGCCTTTGATACAATACCCCACTTGTGCATTCTAGGGAAGCTCACCAGTGTACATATTAACCCCTATGTCACTACATATATTGCACAGTGGCTCAAGGGCAGAACACACATGGTTAGAATTGCTGGAGCCATGTCAGCCTCAAAACCAGTTACAAGTGGTGTCCCACAAGGCTCAGCCATGGGATCTGTCTTGTTCAGTATATATTTATCAGAGGTACAGGCCAACATGGAAGGACTGTGGCTGAGCAAGTCACAGATGACTGCAAACTGGACGCCATAATCAACTCTCCAGCCAACACACGCATCCTCCAAAAGGGCCTCTTAGAAACAGACGACTTGTGCCACAGCCATGGCCTCAAGCTGAATGCCAAAAAGTGTATAGTCATCCCCTTTAGCAAAAACAAAGTGACCACAAAGTACCATATATGTGTTAATCCATTAAGTACAGAAGAAGGAATTATGGACCTTGGGGCACACAAGTTGATACCATTCTCTCATTTGACAACCACATGGCCAAAGTGGTTAGAAAAACATTTTATATAGGCCACCTCATCATGGAGGGATTCACATGTAGATCAGGGGGGAACATTGTGCCTCTTTACTCATCCCTCATCATGCCCATGATTGACTACAATGCCCCTGTCGGCATGCACCTTACCAGACACCTGCAGTAACTGGAAAGACCACAAAAGTACCTCAACAAGAGGATCAATGGGCTCAAACATATGCCACATGCTGACTGGTTAAAGAAACAGCAGCTCTACTCAGTGGCATACTGCCTCTTCATAGGCAGTCTGTGCCTGACATATAAAGCCATGTCAAACCCTGACTTAATGGTCATGCTGCACCTCAGAATATCCAAATCCCATCAAGCTACACACTGGAAAGACTTGAACCTCAGGAGTGATATACATAGGACATGCTGGAGGGACACATTCATAACTCAGAGGCTCCCTTCACTCTGGAATAGTATCCCAATACAGGTTAGGCAGAGTCACTCAGTGACTGTCTTCAAGAGGAATATTAATGACTGGATGGGACATTGTAGGTTTACCCTGGGTATCACTTATGTGTCACTGTTAGACAGAGGCACAGTATACTAACCTTGGAAAAGGGCATAGCAAGATGGATTTACAATGCATGGTGAAAGCCACACACATTCTGGCTAGGTTTATAAATGTCTCAAAAAACCACGAAAGAACAAGAAGTATAATCACCAAACTGAAGCCAGCATACAGCAAAACGCTTTAATGTCTTCTGGTACCTCGGCTGAACATAGCCTTCAAAGGAATAATCAAAGACATACAGCTGCATCTTTTTATACATTTGCTAGAATGAATCAATCACTCAATTATTCAATCAATACAAACCACTTAAGCCACAATTTTAATACATATAGTAAAAATATATTTAGTTTTACTAAATTTTAAATATTAAAAATTAATATTCATTTCTAAATTCAAGCCCTTAGGCGCTAGTGTACCAACATTTAGAATAAATCTGCTTTCTAGGTTCAAAAGTTTTTGTGAGAAATTCCCAAAGCCTGTAGCACTTGGTTTACCAAGAACACAGAAAAATAAAGAATCTAAACACCCAGAGTGAAAATTATTAAAGTGTTCTGATATGGGACTATCAATTCTGCAGTGCCTAACATCACCAATATGTTCCATAATACGTATTTTTACCTGTCATTTAGTTTGACCAATATAATATTTACATGGGACACAACCACAACCCACTATATACACAACCCCACATGATTTGCAATTAAATCTATCAGTGGCATTAAATTTTATACCATTTATTTCACTACCTGAAAGATTTTTCACCTTGTTACAAATTTTACACCTGCCACAACAAAACATCCCATTACCTTCCTTAAAGTTATTCATATTATGTTTTGAACTCAAAAGTTCCTTAAGGTTGGAAAATCTACCATAAGAGAAGCTAATCCTTTTGGGGAACAAATGACCTATCTCATCATTATCACTAACAGTAGGCCACAAAAAATCTACAATATATTTTAATGTATTAGAAAATGGGGAATATTTTGTTACAAAAAACATTTTTTCATTATTACCTACAACAACATCTTTAGTAGCAATGAAATTTTGATTTTTTAAACTTTTATTATCCAACACTCTCTTTTCACTACATATAACATCCTTTTCAGAATAGCCCCTGCTTTTTAATCTATATTTAACATCCTGAAACTCTTCTTTCAAAAAACATTTTTCGGATGTGTGCACAAAAATACGCTTACATTCGCCAAAAGGGAGGGCTTCAATTAAATGAGTTGGGTGTGCACTTGAAGCATGCAAAAAATTATTTGTTGCTGTCACCTTTCTAAATGGTCTAAACTGAATAATATCACAAGTATCTACATATAGAAAAATATCAAGGAATTCTATACTACGTAAATTCACTTTATAGGTGAATTTCAAGCCGAATTTATTCAAATGCAGTTCATCTACAAAATGACTAAAGTCAGATATGTTGCCTTTACAAATAAATATCAAATCATCAATGTACCTACGGTATAAAACCACAGATTCACGGAAGAATTAAGTGGTTTGTATTGATTGAATAATTGAGTGATTGATTCATTCTAGCAAATGTATAAAAAGATGCAGCTGTATGTCTTTGATTATTCCTTTGAAGGCTATGTTCAGCCGAGGTACCAGAAGACATTAAAGCGTTTTGCTGTATGCTGGCTTCAGTTTGGTGATTACTAGGTTTATAAATGCCCTAGGGCAGATAACCTAGTATGAACCTATGAACCTATGTATCTTGTTCACCATTGGCCCTATGTGCTGTTAATCACCAATGCAATCTCAATACTATGGTAGCATGTGCAAAGGTCAGTTGTCAGTCACCTCTATGGTACAGTTGTGAAATATGTGAGTCATGTAGTAATGTCACAGCTGCCACATGTACACAGTCAACCCTATCCCCTACCCATGGATGTACAACACATGTATGAGATGGAAACACATAGCCAAACTGTGGACTAAGCACTCTGAACCCAGTACTGGCATAACCTGTCAGGTGGCATGAAATACTACAGTGACTGCAATACCAGTCTGATGTAGACCTACACTGACAGCAATACAAGCATGGGAACACACCGGGCCATTCGTGGAGCCTAAGAATGGCATCCTGCCTGAGTGGCAGACACCTCTGCAGCTGGCACACAGGCATACATTAGGCCTGAACACAGCACGCATAACACATAGCACACAAATCCTGTATGCCAAACAAGCACAATCTGTACAGCTATACAACACCCCTGCTGCAGTTGTGTTAGGTACTTTTATTGTCCGGTATAGTGAGGTCATGCTCACCAGGCTGGACAAGGTGAAGGTCACAGTGATATGCTCATGGGGCACTATGGTCCACCACATAACACAAGCATACAGGTCAGTCAGATGCATGGACACATATGACTCAGTCATTGTCCATGCCACTACAGCTGACGTGTGATGTCCCTCACTGGAATACATGATAGGGAACATGGAAGGGCTCACTGAGCAAGTGGCACAGGCTGGTAGAACCCTGACCTTGGTTGGCATCATACCCTCACCAGGAATGCTGACATATTACTGAATGCTAATGAATTACTGTAGCTACAACACCCTAGCTGAAAGGTTCTTAGCATGCAGTCACTGCATTGCTATGGAACAACTTCTTACCACTCCCACAACAGGTGAAAACATGCAGCACCTGTTCATCAACAACATGTAGACTATATGCCCCAGACCAGGTGTGTATCCCTCACTACTAGGTTGATAGCATCTACATCTCACACTGTATATACACATCCCACATGCAGCACCTGCACAGAAGACCACAGTCATAATGTTACCCAGTGCAAATACCATGTATTCACATGTGGCAGGCATCACACATGGTAACTTTTGAAGGTCACAGGTACATCTGTGTATTTGGCACACACATACATCATGTGTGCATTGCCATAACTGGTTTAATCGATGTCATGCATTATTGTGAGAAACAAACCGCACACATGGGCATTCTGTGTGAAAAAAACACACGTGACATGTCTGGAATCAAAAGCCATATATAATTGTGCCATTGTTTAGAAAGGTGTATGTGCATCCTGTAGTGTGTTTTCCCAGTTGCCAAAAGGGATGTTCCTTTCATACAAACTTACACACACACTAACCCCCCTTCACACACACTTGCTAGATTCAAACCCCTACCTAACTATGTTATGATACTAGAGATGGATGCATTAGCAGAGCATGCTATTCGCATTATTGGGAGATTTCTTTTCTCCTGATATACTTATAGGGTGCTGACATCATCGGTGTTTAGAAAGGGGAATGGGCATCCTGTGGTGTGTTTTCACAGTTGCCAAAAGGGATGTTTCTTTCATACACACTTACACACACACTAACCCCCCTTCATACACACACTTGCCACTTGCTGGATTTAAACCCCTACCTAACTATGTTATGACACTAGAGACAGACGCATTAGCAGAGCGCACTATTCGCATTACTGGGATATTTCTTTTCTCCTGATATACTTATAGGGTGCTGACATCATCTGTGTTTAGAAAGGGGAATGGGCATCCTGTGGTGTGTTTTCACAGTTGCCAAAAGGGATGTTCTTTTCATACACACTAACCCCCCTTCACACACACTTGCTGGATTCAAACCCCGACCTAACTATGTCATGACACTAGAAATGGACACATTAGCAGAGCGTGCTATTCGCATTACTGGGAGATTTCTTTTCTCCTGATATACTTATAGGGTGCTGACATCATCAGTGTTTAGAAAGGGGAATGGGCATGATGTGGTGTGTTTTCACAGTTGCCAAAAGGGATGTTCCTTTCATACAAACACTAACCCCCCTTCACACACACTTGCTGGATTCAAACCCCTACTTAACTATGTTATGACACTAGAGACAGATGCATTAGCGGAGTGCACTATTCAGGTTACTGGGAGATTTCCTTTCTCCTGATATACTTATAGGGTGCTGACGTCATCAGTGTTTAGAAAGGGGAATGAGCATCCTGTGGTGTGTTTTCCCAGTTGCTAAAAGGAACATTTCCCTCACACAGACTTGCACACAGACCAACCACAATCACCCACACACACACACTCTGGATAAGCTGTCATTCCCTAGGGCAAACAGCCTAGTGTTGGCCTCTACACCCATATGTTTAACTGTCAGATGCACATTATTTGGTGCTGATAGCAGTGTTTGCAGGTCTTTATTGCCATAACATTTCCTGTTTGTATGAACAACTTGTGTATCTGTGGAAGATGTTTGCATATGGGGGAAATCCACTATATCATGTATGTCTCTGTAGTCATTTAAGTGTGAGCACTGTTCAGATTGCTATAATGTTGTTGGTTACTGGAATAACACGTACATATACCAGATATATGTGGCAAAATGCTAAACTGATATTTGGACTAAGTGTGTGAGCATGCCCAGTTCAGCCTTCCCATGGCATGTTGTGTAAAAGATGTCTCATTTATCAAAGTGTGTGAGCATGCCCAGTGTGAGCTTTCTCTGCAGCCCATCACATTTGTGGATGAGCGTGAACTTCAACAAATATCTCCTGTTTATGGTTGTGTGTTCTGTGTCATGTTGTGTAATTACTGTACAAATGCTTTTTGTGTGAACACAACAGGGATTATACTGTGCCTGCAGGGTTTGCATGGGATACTTTGCATACAATTGTCAACATCCGTTCATGCTGACCTAACACGGTAGTACTGTATAGTGTAGTGGTTCAGTACTTTCACTGTGGTGGACAGTATCCTGGGCTTTAGTCCTATCACTGCTTTACATTTCCATAGTGAGCACAACAGCCTGGTTAGGGTCCAGTTGTGCACATCTGACCATGTTGCATTATGTTCAGATATTAACTACTTACAACAGCCTCGTCCAACATCAGTAGTGTATTCCACAACATAGGTGTACATTGGCAAACACTACCAATGTGCCCTAGGCCATTTCTAATGCTAGTCAGAGAGTGTGTTTGTCCTTCAACACATTGTAAGTGTAGTTTGCCATGACATATGTCATGTTTAGTATACTGTGCCTCTGTCTACCCGTGACATATTAGTGATACCCAGGGTAGACCTACCATCTCCCATCCACTCATTAAGATTCCTGTTGAGGAGAATCA
Organism: Protopterus annectens; assembly: GCF_019279795.1. Lineage (NCBI taxonomy): Eukaryota > Metazoa > Chordata > Ceratodontiformes > Protopteridae > Protopterus > Protopterus annectens. The sequence goes on from NC_056739.1 coordinate 1,153,389,965, forward strand.
ACGAGTGACTCTATGGATAACCTGTACTGGTGGTTTACTCATGTGTGGGGGTGGCTTCTGTGTTATGGATAATGCAGTACAGCTTGTCCTATGTATGTCAGTGCTGGGGTTCAGGTCCCTCATGTGCATAGCTCACTGCCATTCAGATTGTACAAGGTGCAGCATGTTCCTTGATTCCAGCTTGAACATGGCTTTCTACATCAGGCACAGCTTGCATCTGGGTGGCCAGCATGGCAGTGTGTGGAGTTGCACTCTTGTTTAATCAGGCAACACATTACATCTGTTCAAGCTCTGTGATACTCCTGGTGAGGTACTGTTGTGGACTTTACAGTTGATGGAGGTGTCTGCTGAGGTACACCCACAGGGCTGTTGTAGTCAATTGTAATGCTGATGAAGGATAACTGCAGAACCACAATGACCTCCCCTTATCTAGATGTCATAACCTTCATGATTAGGTTGGTATATGGATTGTTTCTGTTAACACTACAGCCACATGTTTGTCCAATGCAGGATATCTATCACCTTGTGTACCCAGGTCTGTCATTACATGTTAAGTATGTAATGGGTTAACACCTATGTGGTAATTGGTGGTCACTTACTGTATATCCACAGAGGTTGACTATACAGTTTTCTCCATTTAACTCGCTGACATGGCTATGGCACCAGTTGTCTGTTTCTATGTGGCCCTTTTGTGGGATGCTTGTGTCAGCTGGAGTGTCAGATATGTTGGGCAGTTTGTAGTCCTCTGCAAACATGTTCAGGCACAGTCCTTACATGTTGGCCTGTACCTATAGGGCATATATACCAGACGGGGAAGGTCCCAGGACCAAGCTTTGTGGGATACCTGTTATATGTGGTTTGTAGTCTGACATGGCTGCAGCATGTCTGACCATGTCAATTCTGTCATTGGTCTGGTTTGCAACCCCTCTAGTGACATAGGGGTGTATATATAAGCTGGTGAGCATATCTATATTGAACACGTAGGGTATTGTATGGAAGGCTTTGCAAGGTCCAGCTATGCTATGTGGACCACATTGCCCTCATCAGTGACCTCAATTACTGTTTCAACTGAGTCACACATGTTTAGGGGCAGGGTCTGCACTTAATAAACCCACACTGGGTAGGGTCGGGTGTCAATAGATCACCAATATCTTTATGTCTGCGGTACATGCTGATCCTTTCCATAGCTGTGCAGACCAGACTTCTCAGGATTCTGTGGTGGTTGTTTTTAGTATCCATTCAGGCGACACCTTTCTTGAGAACAACCACTGTTGTTGTACACTGCTCTTTGGGTACATATCCTGTGGTAAGGCTGACATAATGTCAGGGAGGCAGCAGTCTGCTGGGAAAGATATTTTGCATTATGGGGGTTTGCACTGCACCTGTCAGGATGTATGTTGCCAATACGTGTGTGTGTTTGGTATGTTGTTTGTAATATTTGTGTGATCCGGAGCATATCTGGGAATTCACAACACGCTTCCTACCATCAGTTGCAGCAGCCTTGGGATTATCCTTAGTGTCCTGTACAATTTGTATCATAATAGGTACATAGGTTCATACTAGGCTATCCACCCTAGGGCATTTGTAAGCCTAGCCACAGTGTGTGTGGCTTTTGCCACCCCTTGCTATGTGAATATTATGGCCATTTATGATTTACTTAGCTGTGTCTCTGTCTGGACATGACACAGTAAAGACCCCCAGTGTACATCTACAATCATCCATCCATTTTGCCAACATCCTGTTGAAGAGTGTCAGTGAGGGGCTCTGCCTAACATGTAGTGGTATTCTGTTCCAGGGTGTGGAGAGCCTCAGGGTTAGGTATCTGTCCCTCCAGCACATCCTATTTGATTATGTGTTGAGGTTGACATCTCTGACTCACACAGCTCTGATGGCTTTGAGTTTTCTGGGGTGGAGCATGTCCATTACTTCTGTGTTGGACATGGACTTGTACAACAGACATACAATGCCTCTGTGTAGGCAGTATGTGACTGCATTCAGCTGTGGTGTCTACAGCCAGGCAGCATATGACATATATTTGAGACCCTTTCTAACTCTTGGTGAGGTACCTTTGAGGTCTTTCTAACTGCTGCAGGTGCCAGGTAATGTACATCCCAAATGAGGCATTGTACTACATTATGGGTCTGATAAGGGAACAGTATAGGGGCACAATGACCTTTGTTGACATAGATGTGAATCCTTTCATGATACAGTGTCCAATATAGACAGTCTTCTTAGCCAAATTGGCAATGTGACTGTCACATAACAGGTTACTGTCCACTTGTGTCACTAGGTCCATGATTACTCCTTCCATACATAATGGTTTACCACCTATGTGGTAATTTGTGTGTACCTTGTTTTGTATTTGGTGGTACATTCATACTGTCCACTGTCTTCAGGACAGTGGGGTGGGGTTCCTGTGTGTGAGAGTGTGGTCTGTAGCATGCTACAGACTGTACAGCAGTCTTGCCTAAGGTTAGTTGCACATGGGTGGACTGCAATGACGTAAGCATTGTCAGTTAACTGGACATATAGGTGTCTGTGCTGAATATGGATACTCACCCTCCTTTTATGTTTTGTTCCAGGTTTTGTGGCCATAACACATGATATGTGGTATTACCTGGTAGTGCTGGTGTGCTGTCACGAGGCTTGCAGCAGGTTTCTATCACTGGACAGACATCGATGTTCTCCATACTGGGGAGGGCCTCAGGAGCATGCATATTGAGGTTTACACATCTGGCATTGATCAGCATTACCCTTCTGTTTCTTTCCAGTTTTGTTTTCTATGGTGGTGGGTTAGTCTTTACGGCCTTGCCTACAAAAGGATCTCTGTAGGTTGCAAAATCCTTAGGCAATATCCAGACACCCATGGGTAACAGGTGCAAGCCATCCCTGGAACAGCAGCATGTCTCACTATGGAGTCACCTATTACAACTGTATCAGGCATGTTGTTTCTCCTTCTGTCCTGTGACTGTTTGGCACACCAGCTTTGTGTACTATGTGTTACATGTGCTATGTCTGGAGGTTGTTTTATTGGGTGTCTGCTTTGGAGGCTTGTGTTGGTGTTGTGTGTTTGTAATTAGGGCCTCTGGGAATGTTTTTGTGTTTATGTGTTTGGTTTACAGTCGTTGTAGGTCTATGTGGGACTGGGTTTGTGGTGTATGTGGTTACCTTGTCCTCCTGACTAGTTTTGATAGTACTGATTTGAGGGTGCTCAGGCTCCGGTTTGGCTACCTGGTTGCGTCTATCACATATATTTGTATTTATTGGGGTGAGTTGTTGTTGTGTGTGTACTTGGGACAGGTGTCACATTGCCTCTGGATTCACATATTCTACTTGTTTTGCCTGGCCTTAGTGGATTGTATGTGTGGACACATTTTATTGCCATACTAGTGATCACTGATTACTTCACTTTTTATGTTTGATCTGTCATGTGGTAGCTTCCTCATTCTCTTCAATGGTTTAGTAATTGCTGGAGTCCAGCATGCCAGATGCCTGGGTGTATGGCATTGTGTCTTGTTGTTATTTGTGATTGCAGACTCCAAGCACTCTTGGCTGTGTTCATGGAATGCTTGTATAACATGTTCTGCAGTGTGTCCCATATTCTGGACTTGCACAGGGCCTTTCATGGATTCCACATTGGTTTGTAGGGGTGCAAGCAATGCTTTATACATGTGTTTCACTGTGGTATTCTGGCCAGGGACTGGGGTCGGGATGTGTAACTACAGTGTGATTACTCTATGGTCTGGTCTTACCAGTGAGGGATACACTTCTCATCTTGACATCCAGTACACATATTTCTGATTATCACATCCAGTATGCTTACTCCTCTTGTGGAAGTGTTACATTTTGTATGTCCATTTTGTTTGATGGATTCTGGGAAATTTTCTACAAATGTGTCGGTGCTAGTATAATACAAAGAGTATAGTGACAAACTTCTCAAAAGCTGACTTCACACTTCTTCAGACTGAGATGGTATCCTTTAAGCCCACTGGGCCAGTGGAAACCACAACACACAATGGTGACTCCTTCACAAACGCTTTCTATGGACATCTCCAAGAAAGCATGGACCATGCAATCACAAATAAAACCAAGACCCTCTCCACCAAGGGAAAGTGGCCTGTCTGGTGGACCCCAGCCATAAACGAACTGTATCATAAAAAAAGGATACTAATGCAAAACAGAGCTACATCTCCTAAAGGGAAGGCAGCTGTGATCAGCACTAGTAAAAAGCTACATTCTCTCATAAAGACATCCAAGGTCAACTTTGAGACAAAAATCACCAAAGACAATAAAGATTACCACAATGCCTTCTTCAGTTATGTCAGAAACCTGGGTGGGAACCCTCAGATATGCTCAGAGTTGGTACACAACAACATAAATTTCAGTGACCCGGCAGATATTGGCAACATTCTGGCAGACAGGTTCAGTGCAATCTTCTCCCTCCCTCACCCCCAAAAGACGATAGTTATCACAGCTGAATGTAACCTCACTGTCATCTCAGATGTCCATGTGAGAGCCGCACTCAGCAAAGACAAAAACACAGCATCAATGGGACCTAATGGTATCCCCAGTTGCATGCTACGTGAACTCCAAGAGGAGCTAAACCCGTATATAAAAATGATATTTAACCTTAGCCTTGCTACAGGATATGTACCTGAACACTGGCATACAGCAACAAAGGTCCCACTCCACAAAGGAGATGCCTCCACAGACCCTGGGAACTACCACCACACAAGCCTAACCATCCTTGTCTGCAAAGCTATGGAAAGAGTCCTTATGGAGCTCTTAAACAGAGACATTGGTGACCTACAGACTCTTGATCCCACCCAGTTCAGCTTTGTAAAGGGCAGATCCTGCCTTTTGAACCTAGTTGACTATTTTAAAACTGTCAGTAGGGCCATTGATGAGGGCTAAGCAGTCCACACAGCCTACCTGCACTTGGATAAGGCCTTTGACACAATACCCCACTCAGGCATCACAGACAAGCTCAACAGCTGAAATTTAAATCCATATGTCACAGGATAGGTTGCAAAATGGCTAAAAAACAGAACCCATAAAGTCGACATTGCAGGTGCCTTGTCACATTCAAAGCCAGTCACAAGTGGTGTCCCACAGGGATCTGTCCTGGGACCCCTCTTATTTGGCATTTACTTTTCAGATGTGAAAGCAAACATAGGAGGGTTGTGGCTGACACAGTTTGCAGATGACTACAACCTAGGCACCATAGTGAATACATCAGCCGGCACACACATCCTACAGAATGCCCTCACAAAAACAGATAGCTGGTGCCGGAATCATGGCCTGAAACTGAATGCACCTGATGTGTAGTCATCCCCTTTGGGAGGAACAAAGTACCCACAAATTAACACATAGACAGCAACCCACTGAGCACAGAAAAAAAAACAGACACCTGGGGACCCATGTAGATAGTGACCTCTCGTTTGACACCCATGTTGCCAAAGTGGTTAGAAAGACTTTCTATCTTGCCCACCTTATCATGAAGGGTTTTCCATCCAGATCAAAGGAGGTCATTGTACCCCTATACTTCTCCCTTATCAGGCCCATGATTGAATACAAAGCCCCATTTGGTATGTACCTCACCCAGCACTTGCAACAGCTGGAGAGACCCCAAAAGTACCTTACCAAGAAGATGAAGGGTCTACAACACATGTCATATGCTTCCAGAGTAAAGAAAATCCAGCTCTATTCAGTAGCATACCGCATACTTACAGGTGACCTATGCCTGACATACAAGACCATGTCCAATCAGGATTTGGTGGACATGCTCCACTGCAAGCAATCCAAATCCACCAGAACCATGAGAGCTAAAGATTTGAACCTCAGCACATACATGTATAGGACATGCTGGAGGGACAGATTCATAACTCAGAGGCTTCTCACACTCTAGCACAGAATCCCAGTTCATTAGACAGAGTCCCTCACTGACTCTCTTCAAGAGAAATCTGGACAAGTGGATGTGAGATCGTAGGTTTACCCCAGGGGTCCTCCCTGTGTCACTACTAGACAGAGGCACAGTCAATTAATTCGATTAAGTAAAGGGGTCATAATGTGTCACTACTAAGTCAGAGGCACAATATTCGGAATCTATTCTGTACACTTATTACCACTATAAGGGGTGGCAATGGCCACATCACTATGGCTAGGCTTATAAATGCACTAGGGCAGATAGCCTAGTAGTAAACTATGAAACTATGAAACTATGGTGTATGTGTAGGTATTTTCAGTCAAGCAATATAATGTGGTTTGGGGGGCTTGATATCTTCATGTATTCTAACATAGGCCTGGTGCAGTTCCTGCTATTAGGACAGTGGTCTGCAGCAAGCTATATAGTGGTAGGCAGTTTTAGCCATTGGTATTTGACCATGGCTAATCCATGCTGCTTCTTGTTGTGGTACCAACATGGGGGTGTGGTTATCCATGACATTTATTGCTAGTCACCCTCGTTTTGTAGCTTGTTCCATGTTTTGCAGCTGTACATCACTGTATCAGGTGTGACCTGGTAGTGTTAGGGTGCTGATATGGGCTTTGACCCAGTTTTCTATTACAGCACTGATATCTACATTCTCTATACTGTGTGCGTTTACACTGCACGCATCTTGCTGTTTATACTTCTGGCATTGGGTAGCATTACATCTAGGTTCCTATCCCTTGTGGTACCTATGAAGGTGGGTTTGTGTTTTTGTGGTTCATGATTGGTGAAGGTGGATGTTAGTCAGGGTCCTCAGGTGTGCATATGGTACATGGTGTTACATTACTTAACACATGGCATTCATGCCTCAGGTGGTGCTGCAGGGCTGCCTCTGTCGGATGCACATACTACACTCCCTGTACATGTTTGGAAGCAGGTTGTGTCATGTTAGGTGTCCCTGTTACTTTATGAGTGAGTCAGAGGGGGTATCAGTCCCAGTGTTCCTACTGAGCCAGTGTATGTGCTATGCGTTGCCTCTTTGCCAAGGCCAGGGCATACTGGGCACGCCTCCTTCTGCCTACTGGGGCAAGGTCAGGTTGTTCCTCCTCTGAGTCACCCTCTGCCTGTGGTGGCCTTGGCAATGGTGGGGGTATGTTTGGCCCAGCCCTATGCTGGTCCTGCTGCAGCTGTTTCCACAGGATCATATTATGTAGCATAGCACATATCATGATCATTTGGGTACATGTAGTTGGTGTGTACTGCAAGGCTCCACCAGATGTGTCCAGACACCGGAACCGTGACTTGAGCAGCCCAAACACACGCTCTATGACATTACGTGTTTGTGCGTGTGCCTCATTATGGCGTTCCTGTTCAGGTGTGTGTGCATTTCTGATAGGTGTCATCAGCCACGGCTCAAGTGCATAACCTGCATCCCCCACTAGGTGTCCATGTGGGAAGTCCCCACTGGCAAATGATTGGTACAGCTGCGTCAGATGCCAGATGTGGGAATCGTGGTAGCTCCCAGGGCAGCCAGCACACACGTTCATTATTATGCCCTGGGCATCACACATGACCTGGCAGTTGATGGAGGGGAATCCCTTGCGGTTAATATAGGCTCTACCACACTCACCGGCTGGTGCTTTGATGCGTATGTGCATGCAATCTATTGCACCCAGTACCTCAGGGTATCCTGCTATTTGCTGGAAGAGATGCATATTGCTGGCCAATACCTCACAGGCATTGGGGAAATATACATGATCCCCGACATGTGCTGACATGGCATCCAGGAACTGGTGCAGTACCCTGGAGGCTGATGCCTGTGATATCCCCATCATATCACCAGTTGGTCTCTGGAAGGTACCTGTTGCTAGTATTCTTAGGCCAACACATACCTTGGTTTCCACTGGGATGGGTTCCCCTCTGTTGGTTCTGTGTGTGAGACGTGGCCTGCACAGCTCAACAATTTGCTGCAGAAGGTCTCTGTCCACTCTGTAGCGCTTTACTATCTCCAGCTCATGTAACCCATGGTAGGTGACCCTGGGCCTGTATACTCTTCTCCTTCTCCTCACTCTGGGTTGTCTGTCAGCATCTGCATTGTCACCACCCTCAGCAATTCGCCTATGCCTGATTATAACAGCTATGGCAGCCCCTAGCATTTCTGCTCTGAGTTCAGCTTTTTTAGTTTTCAATTCTGATAGCTTACTCCTTTCTTGCAGTATCTCTTGAGAGAAACACCCTGCACTGCTGTTTGCAGTGTTTTAAGTGCTGGGTTGGGCTTCTAGTCTGCCTGTGTAATTGCCTGCTTCTAATTGTTATCACCAATTAACTCCAGCAGTATCCTCTGGCAGCTTCCTTGTAATCTGGTTGTTTCCTTTTTCCTCTCTGTTTCCTCAGGGGGAGCAATGTGCACACCAGCATAAGCACGCTCACAGTGACTTAAACGCGCGCACACATACTTACATGGTTTGGACTTGGCTGATTCATGGTAAAACACACGCACACAGCCTGATACATCAGGCAACAGGCTTCCTGATGTTTACATTGCCTTACACATGTGCACGCCCGCGCAAACTGTTGTAAACGGTTTGCAACACGCACCCACATGTTGAACCTGCCTTACACACGCGCACACGCACGCATGCACGTATATCAAGAAAGTTTGAGTGTAGGGATAGTGTGCACCCTCTATTTCTTGACTTTCCTAGTGTTCTGTTGGGACACACCTCTCTCCCTGATGTCTGTCTGTCATCTGTCACATTACACTGCCCTCCAATGTGATACATTTATTTCTATCATTCCCCCCCGTGATGTCACCTACCTCTTACTCTATTCCTCCCCCTTCTGTAACTCTTACACTACTCGGAAAGTGCTCATTACCTATGTGGCAGTGTGATTCAGTATTGTAACCCTCATTTACATAGGATTGCCTAGTAATGTTTAGTTACATCTCTTACACTGAGCTTCTCCCCCTTGGCAACCACTACATGGTGGCCATATTGTTTTTGGTCTGCTAGTCCCTGCATTGTCATTCCATGTAATACATAAAACCCACAATTGTGAGCTTATAAGCTTTGGTTTTTACTTTTGAGCAGCGCACCCTGTTTGTGCGGGTGTGCACTGCAGTTAAACATTAAAATCCCCCGAAAAAAAAAAAGTTATTTTAAATAATTTTGCATCACTTTTTAATGCCAATGGCCACATATTTGGCCATTGGCATGCTAGATGACACATATGCACCCTTTATTTGGAGCTGACATAGCTCCGTTGTCAATTTTGCAGAAATGTACTCAGTTGTCAGCTGAGGTCATTTCTGCAGCTAAAACGTCCGTTACACGGACTGGTTTGGGCTTCCTGGATCGCTCAAATACCTCATTTGCATATCTTTGAGCTGCAAATGAGGTATTGAGCATTTCCATGCCCAGTCCGTGTAAGAGACGTTTTAGCTGTCTCTTACACGGAGGTTTGGGCTGTTCCTGGATCAGGAGGCTTACACGGAGGCTTACACTACTCTTAAACTCCGTGTAAGCCTTCGTGAATCCGGCCCTCTGTCTAGATACTGGAGCCTTCCAATGGTTTCAATCCTACCTGTATGGTCGACAGCGGGCTGGCCTCTGGCAGAACAAACTCACTAACCTTCTACCTAACACCTTCAGAGTACCACAAGGTTCTATACTAGGGCCCTTGCTGTTCTCCATCTTCATTAACGACCTTTATACTATCATCCCAAATGTCAGCTGTATCCAATATGCTGAAGACTCTACTCTGATCTGCTCAGCCACATCTCCAGTAGAATTATGGTCAGCTACCCAGACCACCTTTAATGCAATAGAAAACTGGCTTTCTGAACATCGTCTGATCCGAAATCCCAAATAAACTAAACTGCTGTTATTTCACCAACACGTAGGTCTACCACTTTCACCATTACCATAACATCAACTGAATGCACAATAATCTCCCCTGACCCATCTACTAAACTATTAGGTGTCATCATAGACAATAATCTCAAATGTGACCTACATGTTAACCAAATTATCAAAGCCATCAATAGAAAACTAGGGTTACTTTACATAATTAAAGCCTTCCTAGCCCCTCCAGCTAAAGGTGCCATAGCTCGCTCACACCTTGTTTCAAACCTTCTGTATGCATCCCCTCTACTCTCGAATATGAACAAGACTGTCCTTAACAAACACTCAATTTGCTACAACCACATTGCCAGGTTTTGCCACTGGGCTGCCTTTTAGGACACATCATTGCATCAATCTAAATCAGCTTGGTTGGCTTGCAATACCCAGCCTAATACAGTATAACCAACTGATTATGGCCTATAAAATCCTCTATAATCCAGACAATACTCCTGCACTTCAAATATTATCACCCCCTATAACAATCCTAGACCGCTTCAATCATCTAACAAACTACTAATTCAGACTAGCAAATTTAATAACACAGCCGGTGATTCTCCCTTTGCAAACTCTGTAAGTAGATCCTGGAACTCACTTCCAGCTAATATTACCCTACTTTCCACCTTAGGTCAATTTAACACTAGACTCAAACAACATTTGTCACTTAACTGGCTATGTCAATGTATCAAGCCTGGCTAACTCGAATGTGTAAAATCTGTGAACCAGTTTACTGTGTAATTTAATTTAATACTGACTTGTGCTCAGGACTAACATTAACCTGTGGAACATGTTTAACTTGCTTACTTATGTAATCTCTGTAAATAATCTGTTTGTAATATGTAATGCTGGTATTATGTAATGCTGTATCTGCTTACCGTAGCTTTTCTCCCGGCCTCCCCTGGAAATGGACATGCATCCAGTCGGACTATCCCGGTCAACAAATGTAGGATAAATAAATAAATAAATAAAATATATTACAGTGACTACAATACAAGTCAGACATTGACACGCACTGACAGCATGCTGAACACACTGGGCCATACGTGGGGACTCAGAACAGCATCCTGTCTGAGCATCACACACCTCCGCAGCTGGCACACAGGCATATGTTCCGTCGGAACAGAGCACATGCCACACATGGCACACACATCCCCTGTGCCACACACTCACAGCCTATAGGGCTACACAACACACCTGCTACAGACGTGTCAGGTACCTGTCTTGTGTGCTGCACTGGGGTCCCGCTCAACAGGCTGTATCTGGTGAAGGTCACAGTGATATGCTGCAGGAGCACTATGGTCCACCACAGAACACATGCATACAGGTCAGTCAGAGGCATGGACACAAATGACTCACTCATTGACCATGCCAGTATGGCTGCCTGAGACATACCTCCCTGGACTACATGATAGGGAACATAGAATGGATCTCTCAGCACTGGCACAGGCCAGTATGAGCCTGATCTTGGTTGCCAACATACCCTCACCAGGTATGCTACCACTATATGTGAGAAGGGTGTTGTATGTCTACATTATCCTCAGTCTCCACTGTCATTCATAGGGTATCCGCTGGCTGTCAACATGTGCTTACATGCTAGGGAAGCCACAATGATGTGCAAGGGTCATCTTGCACGTGACACCCATGGCCCGATGTATAATGGCAAAGCTCCTTGGTACACACATACTGCCTTATGCTGCAGGACATGGTTTACATAGCCACCTCCGTGGGTATCACACAGGTTAGGACACTAACAGTGCTGCTACACAACAACAGCAGTGTACACCGGACGATGCATGCACCAGACACTGTCCTCAGCATGGTGAACTGCTATGTCTGTGCAGTACCAGATTCCTGATTCATGGCTCACAGGTGTTACCCATCACTGACAGGTTATGCCCCATACCATGCCTGTCATCCCCTACACATGTAACACACATGGACAGGGGGGTGGTATCCCAAGGTACCATAGATACACACACCTCCAGGTTGTTGGCACAGCACAAAGCATCAGGGCCTAATCATGTGCAGCTAACAGTGTGTCGGACTGCCATCTGGTTCATAGCCTGGCACACACAACCCTCCCATACACAGGAAGACCACCTATCCTCCATAACAACACTGGCAATATGACATTCTCAAGAACTGTGTTTATATGGCTGGACTGCATCCAGCCAAACATTGTGCGTGAGCATTAATGTAGCTACAACACACTAGTTGAAGGGTTCACAGCATGTGGTCACTGAATTGCAGTGGAATGACATGTTACCACTACCACAACAGGTGGGAACATGCAGCACCTGTACATCGACTACATGTACACTATATGGCCCAGACCAGATGTGTGTCCCCTGCTGTAGGTATTTCACCATATACACCCACACTGTATAGAGACATATCACGTGCGGACCCTGCACAGTAAGACACAGTCATATTGGTATACATTGCAAATACCATTTATCCACTCGAGGCATGTGTCAGACATGGTAACTACTGCAGGTCACAGGCATTTATGTGTATGTGTCACGCACATACATCATGTGTGCAATGCCATTGCTGGTTTAGGCAATGGCATGCATTGTTATGTACAAAGACCCACACAAGGTCATACTGTGTGACACAACCACACGTGGCAGTTGTGGGTTACCAAAACATACCTATCTGTACTCTAACAATGGTAATAGACACAGTAGCAGAGCGCACTATTGGCATTACTAGCCAACTAGCCCTGTTTGGCTGTGCTGATAGTGTGGTGACATCCCCTGTGTTTACTGGGGGAGTATGCAGCAGCTGGTGTATTGTAGTATTTGCCAAAAGGATCTGTTCTCTCACACTTGCATTTACACACACCCTACTACCCACACACACACGCACACTTGCCATTTGCAGGATTCATTCCCCTACCTAACTAGGTCATGACACGCATTAGCAAAGCACACTATTCGGTTTACTAGATAGCTCCTCTTCTCTGGCTGTACTTATAGGGTGCTGACAACATCAGTATTTTGAAAGGGTAATGTGCATCAGGTAGTGTGATCTCCTGATTGCCAAAACTAACATGTTTTTCATACGAAAATGCACACACACAAACTCCCCACATCCAAACACACACACACATGCTATTTACAGGTTTCAAACTCCTACCTAACTACATTACGATACTCATGAGAGACGCATTAGCAGAGTGCACTATTCGCGTTACTGGGAGGCTTCCCTTCTCCTGCTGTACTTACAGGGTGCTGACATCATCTGTGTTTAGAAAGGGGAGTGTGCATCCTGTAGTGTGTTTTCCCAGTTGCCAAAAGGGACATTTCCCTCACACAAAATTGCACACACACTAACCCCCCTCATCCAAACACACACACTTGCAGGATTCAAACCACTACCTAACTATGTTATGACACTCGAGACGCATGCATTAGCAGAGCGTGCTATTTGCATTACTGGAAGGCTTTTCTTCTCCTGCTGTACTTATAGGGTGCTGACATCATCTGTGTTTAGAAAGGGGAGTGTGCATCCTGTAGTGTGTTCTCCCAGTTGCCAAAAGGGACATTTCCCTCACACATAATTGCACACACACTAACCCCCCTCATCCAAACACACACACGTACCATTTACAGAATTCAAACCACTACCTAACTATGTTATGACACTCGAGATGGACGCATTAGCAAAGCACGCTATTCGCATTACTGGGAGGCTTCCCTTCTCCTGCTGTACTTATAGGGTGCTGACATCATCTGTGTTTAGAAAGGAGAATGTGCATCCTGTAGTGTATTCTCCTAGTTGGCAAAAGGGATACTACTTTCAAACAGTCTTGAACACACACTGGGCATGTACAAGATTCAATCCTCTACCTAACTATGTTATGACACTCAAGACGGACACATTAGCGGAGCGCGCTATTCACATTACTGGGTTGCTTCCCTTCACCTGCTGTACTTATAGGGTGCTGACATCATCAGAGTTTAGAAAGGGGAATGTGCATCCTGTAGTGTGTTTTCCCAGTTGCCAAAAGGGACATTTCCCTCTCACACAAACAAACCCAACTCACCCCCACACACACTGAGCATTTGCAGGATTCGAACCCCTACCTAATTATATTATGACACTTGAGAGAGATGCATTAGCAGAGCGCACTATCCAAATTACTGGGCATTTGTTCTGCACCTGTAGTATTTATAGGGTGCTGACATCTTTATTTCTACAGAGGTATGTAGATGTAGTACTACCTGTCAGGTGGGGGATAGCATATATATGCATTTGCAGCCACCTACGTCAGGGTCAGATATGCACATCGCACTGGCAGGTTATGTTCTATACCATGCTTTGGGATCACAGGACCTGTAACACACAACACAACCAGTACAGAACACCACACCCACATCCAGGACACACACTTAGCTTCCCTGGGAACAGTGCCAGGATATGCAGGTGTTCACATACACCATTCCAGTTGTTAACATCAGGTACAGGCATATTGTGTGTGAGAACTACTCAGGCCTCTACCACTTTACCCTACAGCCACTGCAATTTGTGGGTGCATGTGCTATGGCAGAACCACACACCACAGCCACATGGGTGAATACATATTGCACCTGTCCATCTGCAACGTGGGTACTCACTGTTCCACACCAGAGGTAGACCACCATTGTTGATATCTGACCATACCCACCATTCCCTGGACATCCATATCCCATCTCCACCCCCAGGCAAGGTTGTCACTGCACACAAACTGTGTCTAGCACAAGCAGACTCTACACTTGTGTCGACTGGGGTGGACGACTTCAGAGGACCCATGCTGGAGGACTATACAGGCCACTCAGCATAATCCTTGACAATTCCATTCTATGAGCATGTGTACAGTTTGCATTGGTCATGCTATCCCACATATACCCATGACTGCTCCACAACAAGACACCTGTCAGCTGTACACCAGCCATATATGCACCGTACAACAGACAGAGTGACCTAATACATTGCAGAGCTGTAGCCCACAGGGGGAGGACATCTGTGGACAGTTCCGGCATGGCACTTCATTCACACATACTCATTACAACACAGTGTTGACAGTGGAATCGTCCAGAGAATGCAGATAGGGCTCCCCTCAGTCTGTTATTGATGGACACCTACTGTCAGAGATCCTCAACAACCCTCTCACAGCACACACCGACAACATGGCTGTGGCTTAGCACATTCAATCCCTGAGACCTCCATGGTGCCCCTGCTTGACAGAGGCACAGCTCACTAGCCTCACATGTTGCCTTCTGTGACCTACTTTACAGTGGCACAGTAGCCTACTATCCTGGGGATGCAGATGCCAAGTACACTCTGGCTGAGCTGTCATTCCCTAGGGCAAGAAGCCTAGTATTGACCTCTACACCCATATGTTCAATTGTCGGATGCACAATATTTGTTGTGCTGTTCTACTGTTTGCAGGTCTTTATTGCCATAGCATTCCCTGTTCTTATGACCAACTTGTATATCTGTGGAAGATGTTTGCATATGACGGCGATCCACTATATCACTTATGTCTCTGTGGTCATTTACTGTGTGCACTGGGCTGATTGCTGTGTTGTGGTTGGTTCCTGGACTGACACGTACAAATACCAGATATGTGTGGCCAACTGCTAAACGGAGATATGGCCTAAGTGTGTGAGCATGCCCAGTTCAGCCTTTCCATGGCATGTTGTCTGACATATGCCTCATTTATCAAAGTGTGTGAGCATGCCCAGTGTGAGCTTTCCAGATGTTGCACTCTGAAGTCCACCACATATTTGGGTGTGTGTGAACTTCAACAATATTGCACGTTTATGGTTGTGTGTCATGTTGTGTACTAACTGGCCAACTGCTTTGTGTCTGCCACAACAGGGATTATACTGTGCCTGCAGGGATTGCATGGGATACTTTGCAGACAGTTCTCAACCTACTTTCATAATGACCTAACACTGTAGTACCGTATAGTGTACTGGTTCAGTACTTTCACTGTGGTGGACAGTATCCTGGGCTTTAGTCCTATGACCGCTTGACATCTTCATAGTGGGTGCAACAGACTGTGTAGGGGCCAGTTGTGCACATATGACCATGTTGCAATATGTTCAGATATGGACTACCTACACCAGGCTCGTCCAACATTGCTAGTGTATTCCACAACATGGGTGGACATTGGCAAACACTAGCGATGTTCCCTAGGCCATTTCTGATGCTAGTCACAGGGTGTGTTTGTCCTTCGACAGACATTGTAACTGGAGTTTGCCATGACATATGTCATGGTTAGTATACTGTGCCTCCGTCTGCCTCTGACATAACAGTGATACCCAGGGTTAGCCTACCATCTCCCATACACTCATCAGGATGCCTCTTGAGGGATGTCGATATGTGGCTCTTTGGCTGACCTGTACCAGGTGTTTACTGAAGAGCGGGGGTGCCTTCTGTGTTATGGATCATTCTGTACAGCTTGTCCTATGTATGTCAGTGCTGGGGTTCAGGTCTTTCATGTGCATAGCTCACTGCCATTCAGATTGTACAAGGTGCAACATGTTCATTCATTCCAGGTTGGACATGGCTTCATACATCAGGCACAGCTTTCCTGTAGCTGGGAAGGATGGCGGTGTGTGGGGCTGCAGTTTGTTTACTCAGGCAACACATGGCATCTGTTCATGCTCTTTGCTACCCCTGGTGGGGTACTGTTGTGGACTTTACAGTTGATAGAGGTATTTGCTGTGGTATACTGTAGTCAGTTATGACACTGATGGAGGATGGCTGCATAGCCACAGTGAGTTCCCCTTATCTACATCTGCCAACCTTCATGTTTGGGTGGGTATATGGTACATGTTTCTGCGAACACTACATCCACATGTTTGTTCAGTGCAGGATATTTATCACCTTTTGTATCCAGGTCTCACATTACATGTTAGGTACCTCATGGGTTAACACCTGTGTGGTAATTTGTGGGCACTTACTGTATATCCATGGTGGTTGTCTATACACAGTTCTGCAATTAGCTTGCTGACATGGCTATGGCTACAGTTGTCTGTTTGTAGGTGGCCCTTTTGTGGGTTGCTTGTGTCAGCTGGGGGTCAGATATGGTGGGCTGTTTGTACTCCACTGCATACATGCTCAGCCACAGTCCTTCCATGTTGGCCTATACCTATGGGACATATATACAGAACGGGGGTGGGGGGGCAAGACCAGGCCTTGTGGGATGCCACTCATATCCGCTTTGTAGTCTGACATGGATGCGGCATGTCTGACCATGTCAGTTCTGTCCTTGGTCTGGTTTGCAACCCCTCTACTGATATAGGGGTATATATTTAAGCTGGTGAACATATCCATACTGAACTCGTACGGTATTGTCTAGAAGCATGTGCACGGTCCAGCTATGCTGTGTGGACCACATTACCCTCATCAATGACCTTAATGACTGCTTCAAATGGGTCAGACATGTTTAGGGGCAGGTTCTGCAGTTACAACAGCCACACTGTGTAGGGTCCAGTATCAGTAGGTCCACAATAGCCTTCTGTCTGCGGTACATACTGATCCTTTCCATAGCTGTGCAGAACAAGCTTGTCAGGATCCTGGGGTGGTAGTTTGGAGTACCCATCCAGGCAACACCTTTGTTGTGATGGACCACTGTTGTTGTACACTGCTCTTTGGGTACATATCCTGTGGTAAGGCTGACATTGGGCAGTAGTGTGATTTGGTATTCCATTATTCTTGGAGTCCATGTTGGCCTCAGCACAGGACACCATCACATACCTTGTTGCTGTGTGTTCTGCTTTGCAGATGATGGCTGTTACCTCAGCATCTGCAATGTCAGGGGACCATCAGTCTGCTGGGATAGGTATTTTGCACTCGGGGGGGGGTGTTTGCACTACACCTGACAGGTTGTATGTTAGCAATATGTGTGTGTGTTTGGTATGTTGTTTGTAATATCTGTGTGATTCAGAGCATATCTGTGGATGCCCAACATGGTTCCTACCATCAGTTGGGTAAGCCTTGTGATTATCCTTAGTGTCCTGTACGTTTTGTATCTTCATAGGTTCATGGGTTCATACTAGGCTATACACCCTAGGCCATTAGTAAGCCTAGCCAGAGTGTGTGTGTTTTTCGCCACCCCTTGCTATGTTCAATTATGGCCATTTATGAGGTTCTTCACTGTGCCTCTGTCTGGTCATGACACAGTGAGGACCCCCAGTATACATGTACGGTCATCCATCCACTTGGCAATATTCCTGTTGAGGGGTGTCAGTGAGGGGCTCTGCCTACCATGGATTGGGATCCTGTTTCTAGGTGTGGGGAGCCTATGGGTTATGTATCTGTCCCTCCAGCACATCTTATTTCATTATGTGTTGAGGCTGACATCTGTGACTCTCACAGTTCCAATGGCTTTGATTTCCTGTGGTGTAGCATGTCCATTACTCCTGTGTTGGACATGGCCTTGTACAACAGACATACAATGCCTCAGTGGCACAGTGACCTCTGTTGATGTTGATGTGAATCCTTTCATGATAAGGTGTCCAGTATCGACAGTCTTCATAGCCACATTGGCATTGTGGGTGTCACATGACAGATTAATGTCGACCTGTGTCCCTAGGTCCCTGATTACTCCTTGTATACATAATGGTTTGACACCTATGTGGTAATTTGTGTGTTCCTTGTCTGGTATTTGGTGGGACATTCATACTGTCCAGTGTCTTAGGATGTCTGGGTGGAGTTCTTGTGTGTGAGAGTGTGGTCTGTCACATGCTACAGACTGTACAGCAGTTTTGACTACAGTTATGTGCACATGGGTGGTGTCCGCTGCTTTGTGCATTGTCAGTTACCTGGCAATATGGGTGTCTGTGCTGCATATGGATACTCCCCCTCCTTTGATGTTTTGGTGCAGGTGTTGGGGCCATAACACATGATATGTGGTATAACCTAGTAGTGCTGGTGTGCTATCACTAGGCTTGCAGCAGGCTTCTGTCACTGCACAGACATCAATGTTCTCCATAATGGGAAGTGCCTCAGGGGCATGCATATTGCAGTTTACACATCTGGCATTGGTCAGCATTACCCTTATGTTTCCTACCACTTATGTTTTCTAGGGTGGTGGGTAGTCTTTTTGGCCTTGCCTACATACGGCTCTATGGAGGCGGCAAAGGCCTTATCCAGTATCCAGATGCACACGGGTAACAGCTGCAAGCCATCCCTGGAACAGCAGCATGGCTTGTCATGCTTGTCATCTCAAGCAGACACACATTAGACCCTCTTGGACTGACAGCTGTAACTGTGCCAGCTGTTAAACATGAGCATTCTGTGTTTGTACTGTGGCATCATTCTTGGTGAGGGTTGGATGCTGCACACAGCCAGTGTCATCCCGCCCTGGGGTACATACTCAGAGGGACCATCCATGTCTCTTTTGATGTTGACCAGGGAGGTACATCTCAGGTAATTCACACCAGCATGGACATTGAGTGCATCATATTTCTGCTTGCTTTGGGGTGACCTGCATACTTGTGTTATGTGGCATTTTGTGGCAGCCTACAAACAGCATACTCTACCCTTTCCCTTGTTCAGTCTGGTGAGTGGGACAGCAGTGTGTCTGCCTATACAGACACCTATTACGACTGTATCAGGCATGTTGTTTCTCCTTCTGGCCTGTGACTGTTTGGCACACCAGCTTTGCATACTATTCGTTGCATGTGCTATGTTTGAAGGTTGTGGTTGCTTGTGATCTACTTTGGAGACTTCTGTTGGTGTGGTGTGTTTGTAATTAAGGCCTCTGGGAATATTTGTCTGTGTTTATGTGTTTGGTTTACAGTTGTGGTAGGTCTATGTGGGACTGGGTTTGTGGTGTATGTGGTTACCTTCTCCTCCTGACTAGTTTTGACAGTACTGAGTTGGTGGAGCTCAGCCTCTGGTTTGGATACATGGATGCATCTATCACATATATTTGTATTTATTGGGGGGTGTTGTGGTTGTCTGTGTACTTGGTACTGGTGTCACATTGCCTCTGGATTCACAGATTCTACTTGTTGTAGCTGGACTTACTGGATTGGATGTGTGGACATATGTTGTTGCCATACTACTGGTCAGTGATTACTTCCCTTTTTATGTTTGCTCTATCATGTGGTAGCTTCCTCATTCTCTTGCATGGTTTGGTAATGGCTGGAGGCCAGCATGCCTGATGCCTGCGTGTATGGCATTGTGTGTTGTTGTTATTTGTGATTGCATACTCCAAGCATTCCTGGCTCTGTTCATGGAATGCCTGTATAACATGTTCTGTGGTGTGTCCCATATTCTGCACTTGCACAGGGCCTTTTGTGGATTCAACATCGGTTTTGAGGGCTGCAACCTATGCTTTACACATGTTTTTCACTGTGGTATTCTGGCCAGGGATTGGGGTCAGGATGTGTATATCCAGTGTGATTACTCTATGGTCTGGTCTTACCAGTGAGGGGTACACTTTTCATCTTGCCATCCAGTACACATGTTGCTGATTATCACATCCAGTATGCTTACCCCTCTTGTGGGAGTGGTACGTTGTTCCTGGGCATTTTGGTTTATGGAATCAGGGTAATTTTCTCCTACTGTGTTGGTGCTAGTACAATGCTCCCGGTGTATGTCTGGGTATTTTTAGTTAAGCAATATAATGTGGTTTGGGGGGCTTGATATATTCATGTATTCTGACATAGGCCAGGTGCAGTTCCTGGTATTAGGACAGTAGTCTGCAGCAGGCTACATACTGGGAGGCGGTTTTAACCATTGGTATTTGACCATGGCTAATCCATGCTGCTTCTTGTTGTGGTACCAACATGGGGGTGTGGTTATCCTTGCCATTTCTTGCTAGTCACCCTCCTTTTGTAGCTTGTTCCATGTTTTGCAGCTGTACAGCACAGTATGAGGTGTGACCTGGTAGTGTTAGGGTGCTGATGTGAGCCTTGATCCAGTTTTCTATTACATGACTGGTATCTACATTCTCCATACTGTGTGCGTTTACACTGCACAAATCTTGCTCTTTATACATCTGTCATTGGGTAGCATTACATCTAGGTTCCTATCCCTTGTAGAACCTATGAAGGTGGGTTTGTGTTTTGAGACTTACCTATTCAGGGCATGCTGTGGGTACTGACAGCCTTTGCCGGTATCCATGGGGCATGGCATGATAGGTGCACACCACCCCTAGCAGGTGGTGCATCATGTCAAGCTCCGCATGTCTTCCCAGTCTGAAACACATTGGCCCCCCTTTGACTAACTGCATTACTTCAGCCAGTTATTGCACTTGATCATCCCTTCGTCATTTTGTGGCTTCATGCTTGGTGAGGGTGGATGTTAGTCAGGGTGCTCAGGTGTGCATATAGTACATGGTGTTACATTACTTAACACATAGCATTCATGTCTCAGGTGGTGCTGCAGGGCTGCCTCTGTCAGATGCACATATTACACTTCCCTGTACATGTTTGTGAGCAGGTCATGTCATTTTAGACATCCATGTTATTATTTGAGTGAGTCAGAGGGGGTATCATTCCCAGGGTTCCTACTGAGCCAGTGTATGTGCTATGTGTTGCCTCTTTGCCAAGGCCAGGGCATACTGGGCACGCCTCCTTCTGCCTACTGGGGCAGGCTCAGGTTGTTCCTCCTCTGAGTCATGCTCTGCCTGTGATGGCCTTGGCAATGGTGGGGGGCTGTTTGGCCCAGCCCTATGCTGGTCCTGCTGCAGCTGTTTTCGCAAGATCATATTATGTAGCATAGCACATACCATGACAATTTGGGTACATGTAGTTGGTGTGTACTGCAAGACTCCACCAGATCTGTCCAGACACCGGAACCGTGACTTGAGCAGCCCAAACACACGCTCTATTACATTACGTGTTTGCGCGTGTGCCTCATTATGGCATTCCTGTTCAGGTGTGTATGCATTTCTGATGGGTGTCATCAGCCACAGCTCCAGTGCATAACCTGCATCCCCCACTAGGTGTCCGTGTGGGATGTCCCCATTGGCAAATGTCTGGTACAGCTGCGTCAAATGCCAGATGTGGGAATTGTGGTAACTCCCAGGGCAGCCAGCACACACATTCATTATTATGCCCTGGGCATCACACATGACCTGGCAGTTGATGGAGGGGAAGCCCTTGTGGTTAATGTAGGCCCTACACCACTCACCGGCTGGTGCTTTGATGCGTATGTGCGTGCAGTCTATTGCACCCACTACCTCAGGGTATTCCGCTATTTGCTGGAAGAGACGCATATTGCTGGCCAATACCTCACGGGCATTGGGGAAATATACATGATCACTGACATGTGCTGACATGGCATCCAGGAACTGGTGCAGTATCCCGGAGGCTGATGCCTGTGATATCCCCATCATATCGCCAGTTGGTCTCTGGAAGGTACCTGTTGCTAGTATTCTTAGGCCAACACATACCTTGGTTTCCACTGGGATGGGTTCCCCTCTGTTGGTTCTGTGTGTGAGGCGTGGCCTGCACAGTTCAACAATTTGCTGCAGGAGATCTCTGTTCACTCTATAGCGCTCTACTATCTCCAGCTCATGTAACCCGTGGTAGGTGACCCTGGGCCTGTACACTCTTCTCCGTCTCCTCACTGTGGGTTGTCTGGCACCATCTACATTGTCACCACCCTCAGCAAGTCGCCTATGTCTCATTATGACAGCTATGGCAGCCCCTAACATTTCTGCTCTGAGTGAAGCTTTTTCAGTTTTCACTTCTATTAGCTTACTCCTGTCTTGCAGTGTCTCTTAAGGGAAACATCCTGCACTACTGTTTGCAGAGTTTTAAGTGCTGGGCTGGGCTACTATTCTGCCTGTGTAATTGCCTGCTTCTAATTGTTTTCACCTGCTAGCTTCAGCAGTTATCCCTGCTAGCTTCCTATTAATTATGTTGCTTCCTTTTTCCTCTCTGTTTCCTCTGGGGGGAGCAACATGCATACTATCAGCAACACGCTCACAGTGGCTTACACGCGTGCACACGTGCTTACACAGTTCAGAATCTACTTATTTGGGTTAAAACGCGCGTACACCCACACAAACACTGTTACACGTCTGCCAACAGCCTCCAACATACTCAGCCTGCCCTATACGCGCGCACACCTACGCAAACAGTGTTAAACATCTCCCAACACGCTCCCACATGCTCAGACTGCCTTACACGCGCGCACACTGTCCTACTCGCGCTTCATGGCATGCACACGTGCGCATGCACCGACAGCAAGAAACTTTGGTGTAAGTAACAGTGTACACCTTCCATTTCTTTAATTTCCATGACTTATCTAGTGGCACACCTCTTTCCATGATCTGTGCCTGTCATCTGTCATGTTACACTGGCCTCCAATGAGCTGCATTTCTTTCTACCATTCCCCCCTGTGATGTCACCTATCTCCTACTCTATTCCTCCCCCTATGTATCTCTTACACTACTCAAACTGTGCTCATTTGCTATGTGACTGTGAGATTCAGTATCCATACCCTCATTTACATGAGATTGCCTACTAATGCTTAGTTACATGTCTTAGACTCAGCTTCCCCCCTTAGCAACCACTACACGGTGGCCATGTTGTTTTTGGTCTGCTGGTCCCTGCATTGTCATTCCATGTATTGCATGAAACCCACATTTGTGGGTTTATAACCTTCTTTTTTATGTTTTTATACAGCGCAGCCCATTTGCGCGGGGCTGCACTGGGTTTAAACATCGACGATCGCCGGAAAAAAAAAATTATAATTTTATTATTTTGGCATCGGGTTATATTGCCAATTGCCACATATTTGGCCATTGGCATGCTGCCTGAGTCATATGCACCATTTTTTGGAGCTGACATGGCTCCGTTGTGGAATTTGCAGAAACGTACTCAGTTGTCAACTGAGTACATTTCTGCAGCTAAAACGTCTCTTACACGGACTGATTTCTGCTTCATGGATTACTAATATACCTCATTTGCATACCTTTCGGATGCAAGTGAGGTATTTAGCATGTCCACGCCCAGTCCGTGTAAGAGACGTTTTAGCTGGTCTCTTACACGGAGTTTAGGGCTGTTCCTGGATCGCGAGGCTTGCATGGAGTGTTGCATGTCTCTTACACTCCGTGCAAGCCTTCGTGAATCCTGCCCAATGTCAATATATACTTCAAGAGGGACTTGCACAAACCAGTGATTGGTGCCAAAGCCATGGATTCAAACTCAATGCAAAAAAAGGCATCACAATCATTCCAGTCAGTAAAAATTATATCCCCGCAGACTATCATATAAATAATAATACCCAAAGTAACAACTCAGTAGTGAGAGACTTGGGAATGCAAGTTGACTGCAGCCTAGACTTTATCCACCGTGTGTCTACTGTTTTAAGGAAGGCATTCTATGTCACACAGCTCATTAGCAAAGGCATTGCTTCAAGAGCGAAAGAGATCATAACACCTCTTTTCTCAACCCTCAGCAAGCCAATAATTGAGTACAGTGCTCCCTTTGGTATGTTCCTTACTAGGCACCTTCAGCAACTTGAGAGACCTCAGAGATTTCTAACAGAGAAAATTCAGGGTCTCCAGCACATGTCATATATTGACAGAATGAAGTCATTGTCACTGTACTCAGCAGCCTACAGAGCAAACTCAGATCCATACCTAATGGAAATGCTGCACATCCACAAGTCAGATGGGACAAGGGTCATCAACTGCAGGGACCTTAACCTGGCCTGCAGCATAAATAGGACCTGCTTAAGAGACATATGTCTCTCAGAGGTTGCCACTCCTCTGGAATAGGCTACCAATTCACATCAAACAAAATCCCTCTATGACGCTGTTTAAGCGTAGCCTGCATGACTGGATAGGAAACTGTACATTTCTGCCGGGGATTTCACTTATGACCCTCCTAGATACGAGCAGTTGTTGCTAAGATCTCGAGTTTAGGCAAGCTCCTTTATATTGGGTTTCTCTAATATTATATTGGTACACAAAGTTAGGCTTATAAAGACCTTTGGGTCAATAGCCCAATAACCACTTGTGAACCAATGAACCTATAATCTGTTTACTATGGAACTTACATTCTTAATGGGCAGTACATTAAAAAAATACTTTTAATGCAGATTTTACAGGCCTTTGCATCTTAAAGTATGTAAAAATGTAAACCATTGAATTAAAAAAACTTGCTACAGTTTTGTATTCTGTGAAAGAATAAGTGACGATACATACATTTTGCCATCAATGGTCCCATTATTCTTCCCTTTGGGTTCACTTAGATGTATGCCACACCACTTCCCAGTTTGAAAATGCGTTTCACCAAAATAGTGCACTATCCCTTCTCTGTAGCTCCCGTCGTTCTGTTAAAAATAAAAAAGCAGATATGGTAAATGTTTTACTTCATCAATTAAATTGGATTAGGATACAGTTAATGTTTTTCTAATACAATAGTACATTAAAATACCTTAATTCTAACAAGTGCTATGTAAATTTTGTTAATGCAAAGATACCACTTTGATCTGAGTGAAGAAAAATCTATGCACAATCATGACTTGGTCAAAGACAGAGTTGGCTGTTGGTGAGAAAAAATATATATATTTCAGAGAATAGGGCCTCTTCTTCAGGATCTGTTAAGCCATTTTGGAAGACTACACTATATAAATTCTAAGAGGATGCAGTAAAATATTTTCTTAAATGTCTTTAGCAAAAATATAGCTTCAAAAGCAAGCTCTGTAATTTTCTTTTGAGTGGTCATACAGGTGGCTTAGCATGCCGATGGCAGTGAGTTGGCTTTCCCTTCTCATGGCATGAATCAGAAGCTAAGATAATCTAAAATCTACTCAGCTTCTTTTTACCACCTTGCATAGGTGAAAACCAAGTAGTGTTTTGGTACATTTAGAGACTTTTCTGTAATACATGCATGTAAATAGAAACTTCATGTAGAACACTTACCAAAAGCACTCGATCGCCAATGTTAAAAGTACGTTCTGGATTTTTTTTCCTGCTAGTTGTCATACTTGTTTTTTTAGCAGAAAGAATTCAAAGGATGCTAAAGCTGTTGGATACGATTCTGAAATTCTTTGTGTCACCAGTTCACTTCTACAAAGAAGAGAAGACATTAGAAGAGTATCTATCTATCTTTCTGATTATTTTGAAGTATTGAATATTGTAAAAGAGATAAAAGAAGTGGAAGAGAGATCTTTAGAAAATGGAAGGAGCAAATTAGATAAAAATAAATGGAATTTGTGACAATACATGCTGAATATTGTTCAGGAGGAGGACTGAGTTTTAAGGGAAGGCAGGAATTGAGCAATTTATGCAATGTTGAATTAAAATACTGTTATTATAAAGAAAGAAAATATACATAATATATAATATATGTAAATGGAAAAAATGTTTATATGGTCTTTTTTATCACTGTATGTGTACCTGTGTTTTAAGTGACAATTTAATAACGGTGTTAAAAAAAAAGATCTGTGATAACTACCATTTAGGTGAGCGAAAAATGCATTTCTTAAATGAAGTGAGTACATTTCTTGAACAATAGCTAGAATGTTTCATGCTTACCTTAATATACAATATTCCAAATTATTCAGAAACAAATTGAGAAATGTTTGAGATTTTCAGTACAATTGCTCGTGCTGCTGCTGCTGTTGCTTTGAAAGTAATCGATATAATGATTACCTTACTGTTGAAGCACTGCTTAAATAATCTAGTATTCTATGATGAAATGATGATGCTGCCTCTGACCAGTGTGATGTAATGAAGATGTGGCTTCTTGCCTTTGTGACATCACTGTGAAGTAACCAATGAAATGTTCTGATATTTTCTCCTGCTTACATCACAATCATCATGGAACAGTAATGACTAATCTGCTGGGTTATTTAAGAGCATGAAATTCCTTTCTTTTTTTTAATCATTGAAAAACTCATTTAGGATTTTATAAACTGAAACAATGAGCCTCACTACCCAATGTCGTCTGTCTCTACTCCCAAATCAGATCTCTTCATTCCAACAAGAAAGCACTTCTTCAGAACTCCAAATCAGTCATGCTGGTGACTTGTATTCCTCCTATGTTTCTAGACTAAGGAAACCCCATAGCCTTGGTAATTATGCAGCCCAGCATCTTCAAACCTTTCAAACTACAGCTCAAACAATACCTCATAGACTCCTGGTTTTGCTCATGCTCTTCACCAGGTTAGGCTTCCTCCATCCGGGACTAGACAGCACCCAAGCTGAATATACGCTAAACCCTTAAAACTCTCCTAAAACAAATCTCTTTACTAAGATATATGAATTATTCTCACTATATGTACAGTCTGTATTTCTGCTTCTGCATTATTGTATTTGCTGTATTTTGATGGTAACTAATTGTATTGTTATTGCCAAAAAATGTGTTAATGCTCGATGTTTATTCATGTAATACTTGCTTTGCTCACATTTATTGTGCAGTTCTTGTTCCTGCTACTTATACTCTACTGTATTCTATACATTTCTATGTAGTTTATTTTGACTTTATTTCTGTATCTAAATGAATCTTTTCTCTCTAAGCATCCACTAAAGCAAAGATGTATTTGCATATCCACTTGGATGAAACCAGTGCTAAATAATATAAAAATAAATGTGTCGGGGGTGGGGGGTATAGAAGGTCTCAACTCTCCCTGATTTTGCCTCACATTCTTTGTAAAATGTGCGGTTTTATGGCAATAATGAGAGAAGTTTGAGTTTTAGACTTATAAGCCTTCAGAAAATGCATGTGAATGCATGGCATGTTAGTCTAAAAACTTTCCAAGTATATAAAAACAATAGCTGTCCCTGATTTTGGTCCTTTACCCACTGTTAATTTTAGCTTTTTGACTGATTCTTGAGCTAAGAGTTTGAGAGGTGTACAGGGGAAGGGCACTGCAGATTGCATTTAGACAGCAGGGAGCTGAAAAGACAATTTTGTGTGGGAGTAATTTATTCATTTCAGCACAATCAAACATTTGAAGTGTAGAGTCACAGTCATGCAAGTGGCTGTAATTGATGTTTGTGTGTGTGTGTGTGTGTGTGTGTGTGTGTGTGTGTGTGTGTGTGTGTGTGTGTGTGTGTGTGTGTGTGTGTGTGTGTGTGTGTGTGTGTGTGTGTGTGTGTGTGTGTGTGTGTGTCT
Source organism: Protopterus annectens (assembly GCF_019279795.1). Lineage (NCBI taxonomy): Eukaryota > Metazoa > Chordata > Ceratodontiformes > Protopteridae > Protopterus > Protopterus annectens. Next base: position 1,153,417,885 of record NC_056739.1, read on the forward strand.
GTGCATGCATGCATACATACATCTCTGAAACCAACACTAGGCAACCTAGGCAGCTTTGTGTGCATGGGGACATAGATGCTGTCAACTGTGTATGATATTTGCATCTTGGCCTATATCTCATAACATCTGTGTCTTTTATTTTATGGCAAATCAGTGATGAGTGCACTCACTAAATAATGACACACATTTGAGTTTCAGGCTTAATAGCTTTCAGAAAAAGCATGACAACACAAAGCCTGAAGTCCTAGTAACTTACAAAATATAGAAATGTAATAGCTGTCCCTGATGTTGGTCCTTTGTCCACTATTTTTTTAGCTTTCTCTTGATAAATGAGGGCTGAGAGGTATTGGGAGGACTGCATACTGTATTCTGAAAGAAGTGACCTAAGAATGTAAATTCCTGTTTTGAAGTTATTTATGTATTTATTTCAAACTTCTTAGCCTTCAGAAAAATATCCTAATGTACAACTTGTTATTTTAGCAACTTTCTGAGTATATAAGGGCAATAGTTGTCCCTGGTTTTGGTCTTTTGTCCACACTGGACACAATATTCTGATAGCAGTGAGTTAAGAAGATTCATGTGCAGCACTTATTTATGTATACATTCATTCATTTGATCACAGCCAAACATTTGTGGTGTTCAGTCACAGTCATAAAAGTGGCTTTAATTAAAGGTCACGTGTGTGTGTGTGTGTGTGTGTGTGTGTGTGTGTGTGTGTGTGTGTGTGTGTGTGTGTGTGTGTGTGTGTGTGTGTGTGTGTGTGTGTGTGTGTGTGTAGCAGATGCAGGGACCTTGTATTATATTACATTATATGGTCCTAACAGCAGCAGTCTGAAATTCCATGTGGCCATTCTTTATGTATTCATTCATTTGATCCCAATCAGGCATCTGAAGTGAAGTTACCTTTTAGTTTGCATAATTGGTAAGCACATCTATGTGTGTGTGTATGGGGGGGGGGTAAAATAAATTACTGTAACCAATTATTATTTTTATTTTATTACCATCTTGTATTTGAGATGTACACAGTCAATAAATGTGGCTTTAATTGCTGGATGAAAGAGACTAACACTGCTTCCAACCCCTTGCTTAATTCTGTTACTTCTTTCACACTTAATTATATTGGAGTCTTAATCAGTTTGTGCATGTTAAAATGATGTGGGGAAAAAGCTAAAAGTTAAGACTGTGAAAAACTAAGACAGAAAAGAAAAGTGTCTGTCTGAATACTGTGGGTACAGGTTGGGGAAACAGGTAAGGGACACTGGTGAGGTGCAAGGGTGACCAGTGTTCAACAGGGAAAGCACATGGGGTCCTTTATCTAGGGCTCCATTTCACTGAAGGCTGGCCCTGCTGATGTGTATATAGTCAATAAACTGGCTATAATGAATGAATACTGAGACAGTCTGGGGATGAAAGTGATTGATCCCTTCTGTTATTTGATCACAGGTAATGGTTATTGACTAGCCATAATAGAGCCACATCTCATTCCATTTAGCTCCACCCATTAAAATAACCTTCAAATTAATTTGCTGCAATAAAAAAACTACTTTTTGTTGTTTATTGCATAAAAATTAAACTTACTGTCCCCTTGCAGCCATAGTAATTGTGGAGAAACTACAATTATTTTATTTTGACTTATGTAATATCTTTGTATGAATTACATATAGAGCTGACATTTGAACTTGCCCACTACAGTAGACTCCCTGTTATCTCTCTAATTTCTGCTATAGTGCTAGCAAAAGACAGCAGAGAACAACAACATTTCCAATTCCTCTGGGCTAAATAACGACAGACATTTGAGTTTTAGACTTCATATTCATTAGAAAAATGCATACTAACACAAATTCTGTTATTCTAGCTGATTTGTAACCTGTAAATATTATTTTGTATGCGTTTTGTGATTAACCAGCCATTATCCAGCCTGAGATCCAGTACCAGCGAGAACGGATGAGAGGGAATCCACTGTATATGGCTAGTAGATTGTATTTTTGGTATGGAGTTCTCTTGCAACTGCAGTACCTAACTATCCCCCGGATTCACGAATCCTCTGTGTAAGACTAATTAAGTCTTGCTCGGAAACGGCAGTTAAACGAGAAGATGTCAGCGTGCCATGAATATTCATGAGGGCACGCTGACTCTACTCAAAGTCCAACACGGACCGTGTAAGGAGGTAGGGGGCGTGTCTGACTGCTGAACAGTCCAAATGTGCACGCCCCTGCAAGTGTTGTAATTGTAAATGTCAACAAACATGAGCGAGTTCGCTCAAATGTTTAAACACTCAACACTACATTCACTGACATTTAAATCCCCAGTACAATTATAAAATGTAATTTTTTTTTAATTCCGATATAGCTGCGTGTGTGTGTGGGTATGCACATTGCTTAGCTACAGTTAGCAATTTTGGCATCGAGGAGCATAAAAACAAAAGTTTATGCAAATTAAGCCAAATAACAATAGGCTAGTGGTAGAGCATTTGCACAAAGAGGAGGCATTCACGGTTCGAGTCCCACCTTTCCCTTTTCTATTTCATGTCTTAAATTAGTATATGAAATAATTGCTTAGATATATGAATAAAATTTTATTAAAAAGTAATGAAATGGCCTATGTATAATTGAACAAAATGTACATATATAAATATAAAAAGTAAGCATTTTACCCAGCTTAATATAGGTGCCCGTAGCTAAGCAGCACTTTACCCAGCTTAATGTAGTTGCCCATAGCTAAGCAGCACTTTACCTCACTTAATGTAGTTGCCCGTAGCTAAGCAGCATTTCCATCAGCTCAATGTAGGTGCCCGTAGCTAAGCAGCGCTTTACCCAGCGGAAGCCGTTTGCGCGGAGCTGCGCGCTGTGCCAACCAGCTTACCATAGGGCAACGTGTAGCAAAGTCGCCTTTACACAGACACACCTCCTAGCCTGTCTAGACATTAGTAAAATAAAAAAGCAATGACAAGGCTCGAACCCGGGATACTGTGCACCATAGTCAAAGTACTGAACCACTAAGCCATGATAGTTGTGCTTAAAAATCCAGTATTAACAAACATATAGGAATGAATGGGAATATAACCATTACAAAGCAGGTTTGCTCTTAGCTGAGAAATTTCCAAAACGGCCAATCACAAATAAGTGCGGGAAAACAGGCATATATAAGCTCCATAGGCGGGAATACACACCATAACTGATTGTGGCTCCCATTTGCAGTCAGGATGGCAGGTGTCGGAGAAGGGAATCACTTTAGAGCACAAAGGTGGGGCATTGAGGAGTCAAAATATATGGTTTGGCTCCTTGTCCACCATCATGAGCGCCGACTCATGCAGGGCCAGTTTCAAGGGGCAGAATACAAGGAGGAGGCTTGGAACCGGTTGGCACATGATCTTGCCAGTGCCACAGGCATTCCTAGGACTGGTGAGCAAGTCCGTCACCACCATGCAGACCTGAAGCGAAGGAAGCAGGACCAACTGAACCGATGGATCCAGGAGGCCCGTGATATGCCCAATGCCCCACAACTGAGTAAGTTTCCATGGAATGAAGTATGTAAGAAATGCTATTCTAGTCTATAGTATGGATAGGTATGTCTCAATATCCCTTCATTTATATTACAGCTGCAGGCGTTCGTGCCACGAATCAGCAAGCCTATGCGGATAGGCTGCTAAGGCTGTGCCACCAGGCAGGTTAGTAATTATTTAGCTTGTATTATTATAGAATATAAGTGAGACAGCCTGAAAAAGAGTGTTGTAACCCATTAATAAAGGTCAAACAAGCCTTGCATAAAGATTCTGCTAGTATTGTAATATCAGATAAGTGATGCAGCCTGAAAAAGAGTGTTGTAATCCATTAATAAAGGATAAACATTAAT
>NC_056739.1:1153422236-1153438706 GCF_019279795.1 Protopterus annectens
ACTTCTTCGACTGCATGCATTGGATGATGAGGTCTCTTTAGTGCCTTGTTCAAATCTCATGGATCAGTACATATTCTGTTGACATCTGAGCTTTTCTTATAAGCAGCCACCATGGAAGATACCCATTCAGTTGGGGTTGAATAACAAACTGGACAAATTACACCTTGTTGCACCATTTTTCTAGCTCAGCTTTGAACTGACATCTGGATCTAACTTCATACAGTGAACAACTGGAAGCTTGCTTAGTTTGTCCTCGAAAAGATCAGCATAGGAAGAGAAAATATACCGGGTGAAATTAGAACTGTGTTTTTTAAGCTAACATGATAGACTTCCTTATTAAATGAAAGAAGTCCCATTTTTAAACTGTCTCTGAGCCCTAATAATGACTGGACGTACCTTTTGACTACTTGAAATAACAAGTAGTAGCTTCTCCCAGCAGAGTAACATGAAAGTACTATTGTCTTCCATTTGAATCTCTTCACCACCATAAACAACAAGCTTCACGCAAGTTGCAAATAAACTTCTCACCAGAACATACTCTAGCAAATGTTTCTGCAGACATAAGATTGCACTTTGAACCTGTGTCAACTTTCAGTTGTATGGGTCTTCCATTTATCCAGACAGCACAAAATACTTCATTCTTTGCCCTTAAATCTACTGCATTGACTGTTTCATTAAGCACTGACAGACCATCAACATAAAGAATATGGTTGCACCTTTCTAAATGATCAATTTGTTTCTCTGAATGTTCCCTTTTAATAAAAGAATATGTGCCCTTTGATTTACAAAGCCTTTTGAAATGATTCCACTTATTACATTTGTGACATTGCTGACCAAAAGCTAAACATTTTTCCCTTTTAGGATCATAACTTCCTCCACAATTACAACAGTTGGCTATGAAGCTGAGTGGACAGGTGCCCTCAAACTTATGCTTGTTTTCTGACTCACTCTTATGCTTCACTGAGATTGTGCGCTTTCCAGAGCATGCCTTGGAACTTGCTAGAAAGCCACAATGGGGTTTTCTTCTGAGTCTTGCAGGGTTTACAGTTGCAGCCATGTGCTTGGGCCTGTTTCTGTTAACAACGTGACATGCTGCACACTATCAACATGGGCTTTAGAAGTAACTGGAAGCATGCATCTCTCATTTGTTAGCATATTTATGTGCTTTTCTGTAAGCTCATATATCTGACAAACCTCAGTGGTGTTACTGAAATTTAAATCACTGTCATGAAGCAAAATCTTTCTTACAGCATCACCTTTAATACCACACACATCTGTCTTTTATTAACTCATCCCTTAAATCACCAAATCTGCAAGTTTTAGCTTTATTTCTCAAATCAGTCATATATACTGCTAAAGTTTCACCAGTCTTTTGATACCTTGTATAAAATAAGTGCCTTTCCATTGTAGCATTTGTTTGGGGGTTATACATTTCTCTAAATTTACGTTTCAAGCACTTGGGGTCCTCCCTTGACTCAGCCGGTACAAGTATATGAAAGTTTTTCCCTCGCCTGCAAAAAAGCAGGTGAATACACAAATGAACGCTCCCTTTCTATGTCTTCTGAACCAGCTAAATTAAGCAGAATAAATGCTTTTGTACAATCATCTTTATCAGAAAATGCAGCCTATATGAAAATATTGTACTCTTGCTCAAACACTCTCCAGTTCTCTGCAATATTATTGTCAAACACAAGTGGAGTTGGATTTCAAAATCCGTCGGCCATGCCAACAAATTATGTCCATACACACTGAAATGCACAATAAACTCTTCAAAATGCTGTGCCCTGCGAAATATGTGTTGTAATGGCTGTATTTTGCAAAATAACTGTACTATAATACTGCACAAACATGCAAACACTTCATACAACTCAAATAGCTTTGATTAATGTGAAAAAGTAGTGTTTAGCAAAAAGAATGTGGTTGTTTATTTTATTCATTTTATGCGATTCGGACTTTATTTCAAACATTTCCAATGTTATTTTGAATATTTCTGTTAATATATCTCAGTATCGGATATCTCGGTTACTAGAAATTCGTTTAGAGCATTCTGAATATCTCATTTCATATTTTGCTAATAAGTAATAGCTTGAGCAAGTTTTAATACATGAAATTCCTTTCTGACCTTATTTTTAAGAATGTTATATGTGCAGTGGGGATGATTCACTCCTATATATTCCTCCTGTGTTAGGTGAGTGCCTCTCAGTCTCGAACTGAAGAATCTAGATTCTTTTCTGGCCACATGTCCTTTTCAGACATCCCTTCTGACACCATGTCGGTCTTCTCTCTCTAATACAGATGACAAATGGGCGGGGTAGTTCATTTATATGCTTTATTGCATAGAAACACAGGATGGCTAGCTTTACAAAATATAAATGAACTGATTAACAGACAGACTACACAGACATACATGCTTACATCTTAACAGCTAACTACAAAATGGCATCCAGGCTCGCACGTGCTCAGTGTTTATACACTTGTGCATGCTCCTAGTAAGCTTCTTAAAGCTGTACACATACACTGATCTACACTAAACCATCATTAAAGCTTCTGTTGTTTATGAATGACAGGTTTAGCTGAAGGAAGGACATCTCTACACAGACTATCAAAAGCACTGTAAATCAACCATCTACAATCTGCTGAAAAGGGTAGGATATTAGAAAAGGTTCATCTGAAAATTAAAACTTTGTAGCCACTGACATTTCACTGTCCACAGAGTCTCATCTTTAGGGGCAAACTGGACAGTTGAAACAGTAGTCATCATGAAACACGCACAGATAAAGAACTTATGTTCTAACCATAATGTTCTGTGTTATTGATCTTCATTCATTCATTACTGATGGGTTATCAGTTACGTCCTTGGAAACGAGTTGGCCGTTATAACAAGCTCGCACCAGCCAAAAAACTCTCAAGCTAAGCTTACCCATAGTAACCTTCTCTCTTTCACCACAGAACAAGTTTGTCCATAAGAAAGAAAAGAGAAAAAACAGAGGCTTTATCTGAGCAAATTCCCTAATGTACAGTAGGACCAAATCCAAACCTGCAGGAGTCTTTTGGTGGGGGGTGGCGGGTGGGAGGTAATGAATGAATGAAGATCAACAACACAGATGGAACATTATGGTAAGAACATAACTTCTTTATCTGATGTTGTTAATCTTCAATCATTCATTACTGATAGGACAGAGTTCCTAGCTACTTTATTTTCTGGGAGGCCTTATGGAAAGATATTCCTGAATACCATTGAACTAAAGGAGGCTCTCCCACTGGAGACCAAGTCCAATTTGTAATGCATGATAAAGGTATAAGGAGTGGCCCATGTTGCTGCTGCACAAATGTCATCCATGGAAGCTCTTGCATGGAAGGCAACAGATGTTGCAAGTGATCTGGTTGAATGCGCTTTGACCTTGTAAGGTAGAAGAGCTTTGTTTTGTTGGTAAATAAAGCATATGCAATCTCTCAACCATTTGGATAGAGTCACTTTGGAAACAGATCTTCCCAGTTTTGGTCCTGAGAATGATAAAAAATTATGAATCTTTTCCACTTGTTGAGATAAAGAGTTCTGGTGGATGGTTTATGAGAAGCCAGAAGAATGTGATGTACAGGGGAGGATATGTTATTTTGCCTGGCAGTTACCGGAAGTGGTGGAACCAAGCTGTCAGCCTGAGGCTTGATATGATTGGATATATAAACCCTTGTGGGTGTGACAGCAATCCTGGAGTTGGATCCAGGAATCCATGGTTGATGTTACTAGGTGAGGCCAAAGGAAGGGAAACCAAATTTGTCGTGGCCAGTAGGGTGCAATGAGTATTACTCTGCTTCTCAAGTGAAGGGCCTTCTTTAGAAATTGTGGGGTCAGGGGGAAGGGGAGGAAAAGCATAAAGAAGTCCTGTGGGCGATCGTGTACTAGAACATCCCTCGGGGACTCCCCCTGTGGGGAATTAGGACAAAGTAGCTGCTGCATTTGTGGCTTGTGGGGGATGCAAACAGATCGCAGCAAGGCTGGCCCAAGTGACTGGAAATCTTCGCCGCTATGATAGGACTGAGGGACCACTCATGAGGTGGAGAATGCATCTGCTGAGTTTGTCTGCAATCACGTTGGAATCCCTGGGAATGTGTATTGCTATCAGAAAGCAGTTGGAAGCTATCACCCATTGCCGAATTCTCATGTCCCCTCGACACAACGGGTAGGACTTGGTTCCCCCTTGTTTGCTGATATACCAGACTACTGACATGTTGTCGAACAGAATAGCAACTGTCACTGACGGGAGGACAGATTGAAATGCTTGCCAAGCAGGAAGCACTGCCCTCAGATCTACAACACTGATATGCAGGTTGGCCTCTACAGGTGACCAAGTGCATTGGATGGTCTTTCCCTTAAAATGCCCCACCCATTGCATCGGGTAAGCGTCTGTGGTCACTGTGGCCTTGGGCTGATAGGGAGAGAAAGGAAGACTCCATAGGTCTTTTTCTGGCTTCGTCCACCAAAATAAATCTTGTTTGCATCAATTTGTTATGCGGATCTGAAAAGACATAGGATGAGTCAGATGGGACTACTGTGTTAGTAGCAGCCACTGTAGAAGCCTCCTGTGTAGTCTTGCCAGAGGAACTATTGTAACCGATGCTGCCATTGATCCTAGTAGTTGAAAAACTGCCATAGCTAAGACTATGTCCTGAGAGAGTATCACCCGGAGTTGAGACCTTAGTCTTTTTAATCTGTGAATTGGAAGGGAGAGTAGGCAAGATTGAGTATTGAAAGTTGCCCCTATGAATTCCAGAGCTTGAGAAGGAGTCAACTTGCATTTCTCCTCATTTATTGAGATCCCTAAGGATTTTACTAGATTTAGGGTGTAATGTAAGGCTGTAACCAGTAGACGCTTGGTGGAGGCGGTAAGGAGCCAATCGTCTAAATATGGAAACACCCAGAATTCTTGCAGTCTCAAGTGAGCTGTTACCACTGCCATGCATTTGGTGAACACTCTGAGGGCCATAGGGAGAGCACTCGGAATTGGTAGTGATTGGCTCCCAGTCAGAAGCGGACGAATCTTCTGGAGTCTTTGTCTATTTTTCTATGGTAATACACATACTGAAGATCTATCAAGCACATCCAATCATCTTTCTCTAGAAAGGATAGGACAGACTGAACCGTGACCATCCAGAATTTTGTTTGTTTGACAAATTTGTTTAGGATGCTGAGGTCCATCCCCTGTCTTTTTTGGCACTAAAAAGAACCTTGAGAAAAGTCTGGATCCTATGTGGCTGGTGGAACTGCTTGGATGACTCTTTCTAGGAGCAGCTTTTGTATTTCTTGAGCAGCTGTAGAACATTGGGAATATGCCTTAGTGGCCTTGGGTAAAGATTGAAAGGTATGTGATAGCCTCTGGTAATTGTCGTCTGCACCCAAAAATCTATGGTTATCATTTGCCAGGCAAAGTAGTGCAGAGAAAATCGTCCCCCAGCTGCTTCCCGAGATAAGCAATCAGGCTGCTCTTCAGAAGTGCTGATAGGGCTGTCCAGAGAAAGAAACTCTGGATCCCTGATTACGCAGACCCCTCTGCATGGGGTGTCTTCCAGATGAGTTTCCCCTTCTGCCCCAGGGGGAAAACTCGCCATGTATGCCACGGAAAGGACCCTGGCATTTCTTGTACCACATCTTTCCACTCCTCTGATTCCTAGAGTAGGATCGTTGGTTAGTGGAAAAAAGCATGCCCAAGGCAGACAGGGTCTTACCATCCTATTCACACCTAGCTAAAGTATATTTTACCTTTAGGCCAGAAAGAGAAGAGCATTGAGAAAGGAAGAATTAAAAGGATCCACAAAATTGTATAGGCGCATCCAGGCGTGATGTTTCATGACAACGCCTGCACCTGCTGCTCTAGCCGCTTCTTTGGTAGTATGAAAAATCAAATGCATGGATGAGTTAGATATAGATTCCCGGGTGGCAAGCTGTGAGGTAACTTTATTGCGTACCTCTTCAGAAACTGCTCCTGCTAAGATTCCCGCGAGTTCCGAGATTAGGCCTCTCTGGAGCCAGGTGAAGTGTGCCAAGTAATTCAAGGACCGAATGGCAAAGGTCGATGAAGAATACACCTGCTTCTCTAGCCTGTCTATCACCTGAGACTCCCTGTTTGGGGGAAAGACAGTAGATCTCTCCCCAGCAAGCTCCTTCTTAGTGGCTGCCGCCACTACCATAGGGTCTAATGGTAGGCCACTGGATCAAAATGGGTTGCCCTCTGGTGGAGAAAGAATTTTGTCTGGTCTCTTTGAGATAGGTTCAATGGTGTTAGAATTCCTCCAAGCCCGCTGCACGATAAGCTGAACTAGGTCATCTTCAACCGGGATCACCCAAGAAGTAGAGGGTTGAGCACGGAAAGTCTGCAAGAATACAGACTCCTCAGAGGAAAGGTTGGTGGGCTTCCAGTCTCTCCGTTGCTTTAAAATTTCCATTATGTCTCCAAAGGAGATATCCTCAGGGGGTGACCGTGGGGACCGTTCCCCTTCATCGTAGTTTGTATCTTCAGTAAGGGATTCCTCTGGGGAATCCATGTGCTTCCTCTTGCATGATCTCTTAGGTGGCACCTCCTCAGTGGGGACATCTGAGGAGGACTCTGAAGGGTGGGTACCTTGTGAAAGGGTATCTTGAAGTTCCCATGCTTGATGTCCTAGAGTAGTGGACTGTGTCAGCTGTGGTTCAGAGGACAGACATATATGGGTCTCCGGCACCGAAGGAACCAGCTGTGAGCCTACAGATGCAGGCGCCCTCTCCATCACCTGGAAAGCGGGCCCACCTGAAGAGGGGTTGGAGCCCAAAACCTAGAAAGACAACCTTGGGACCGGGGTCACACCCCACTCTGACGAGCCCACACATTGGGAAGGAGCCACAACAGGACTCAGTGTCACCAAGACAACTGGAACTATAGTAGACGGCGCCATAGAAAAAATAGGCACCACACTAGGAGTCATGGTGCTGACAGGCCAATCATGATCCCGAGGATGGCTCGGCTCTGAGTGAGTCGATGACCATAGACTAGGCTCCGGAGCCATGATAAGGTCTACCAATGGAACCGAAGAAACTGGTACCAGGATAGGCGTCATTGTCGATGGCTCCAATACCTCCATGGAGGTAGAAGGAGGTATATATGTTGGAGTCTATGGAGAAAAGTCCTCGGCTGTGGGTGGGAGGGAGGATTTGGAAGGAGATGGGATTCCTCTGGCCACCAGGAGATGATCCACGAGTCTCACCACATTGAATTCCGAAAGGCTCCTGGAGGAGCGGATTGACATCCCTGACAGAGAATCAGGGTGCTCTAGAAAGGGACTACACTGTTGTCCAAAAAAGGGATCTGACAATGAGGAACATCGGGTCTGAGGGAGTATTTCACCTTTCGACACCGTGGTCAAAGGACCAGTAAGTTGTATAGGAGGGGTAGGGAATGACCCTAGTTGCAGGTACTATTTTTAGTGCCATCTTGCCTTCATTCTTAACTGGTCAGGGTTCCAACTTGACCTTATACAAAAGCTCAAGGTCTTCCACTAGCTCGTGGCTGTAACCCTACCACATCATGCTCTAGGAGAGCTCCTCAGATCTTGTTTGCTGATATAACAATAGGTACCAATAGAAGTAATAACAGTTATGAAGCAATGAAGAAAGTCGGGGAACCATTATACCCAACTGAAAACCGCTCTGTCCTCCAGGAGCTAAAGGTTGGGGGAAGGAGGGTGGGATATAAGAATGAAGGCGAGAAGGACATCACACATGGAACATTATTGTGAGTACATAACTTCTTTATGCGATGTTGTCTTATCTTGCCTTCATTCTTAACTGGTTGGGACAGTGTCCTTAGCACCATGTTTCCTGGAGGTCTGTATTAGATTGTCAAAATGGCATTACAGCGAATGCTGTTTCAAGGACACATAAACAGAGAACTCACAAAACAGTGAATGCTCAGGCTAGCTATTTTTTTTTTTCCTAGGGAAAAGAATTGCTTGGCCTGAGCCGTGACATTGCCCTTTATCCCACTGTAGAGTGATCTCGGAGTTGGTATATTTAGTTAGGGGGTGTGGGGGCAAAGCCCCTCAGTTTGTAATGTTTTAACTAGTGCATTGTGTATTGATGCTCTACTGATTTTTTTCCCTAGGAAAAAAATCGGTGACCTGGGGTTTCGCTGTTTTGTGATTTCTTTGTTTATGTGTTGTCAAAATGGCATTCGCTGTAATGCCATTTCAGCAATCTAATATAGACCCATTTCCTGGGTGGCTCCAGGGAGAATAGTCTTCAGAACAGTGGACCCGAAGGAGGCCCTGTTCCTGGAGGCCAAATTTACTTTGTAATGAGTAATAAAGACATGAGGCCTTGCCCATGTTGCTGCCGCACAAATGGTATTAATTGGACATCTGTCTCGAAAGGCAGAAGAGCTTGATGCAGCCCTTGTAAAATGACCTTTTACTTTGATGGGAAGCTCTTTATTTTGGGATTTGTAAGTAAAGGTAATACAATTTGATAAACATTTTGAAAGACTGACTTTTGATACAGGAGCACCCTTCCTGATGTCTGAGAAGGATACAAATAATTGGTCAGATTTTCTGTAATCTTTTGCCTATGTAAGCAGAAATGTACTTGTCTATGTACATCAAGTTCGGGTAGCATGTACTCTGCCTTGTTGCCATAGTTTGGAAAAAAGATTGGCAGGTCTATGGATTGATTCAAATTCGATTCTGAACATACTTTGGGTAGAAAGAATGGAATTGTTTGTCGAGATTCTCTGTCTCTGTGAAAGAGCATGTGGGTGGGCTTTACTGACAATGCTTGTAGCTCAGAAACTCTTCTACCAGAAGTGATGGCTATTAAAAAGATTGTTTTCCAGGTTAAAAACTTTAGATCACAGGATGATACAGATTCAAAAGGGGGAAGAATCAAACTGAATATAGTTCAGGTCTCATGGTAATGAAGGGGCTTTATTGGGTGGTCTTAATCAGATAGTGCCCTTAAGAAAGGCCTTGCAAGGTCTGTGTGACATCACATAAGGTCCCGATTCACCTATATGAAAATTAGATATCGCTGCTAGTTGAACCCAAATGGTAGCTGCAGCACTGCCCTCAACTGAAAAGCTTTGCCAAAAATTCAAGAATGGAAGCTATAGGGGCAGAAAAAAGATCAATGTGGTTATTCAGAGCCCAGGAATAAAATCTCATCCATTTGCTTAAATATAACTTTCTCGTTGAAGCCTTATGAGACGAGATCAAGATATGTTTCACTGATGAAGAAAGGCTAGGGAAGATGGCTATATTTGCAATCGGAGCAGCCAAGCTGTCAAAGGGTTGGAAGGGAAGGGTGGAGCGTTCCTGATACATGAGTCAGAAGGTCCGAAACTGGGTCCAGAATCCAAGGCTTCTCCTGGAGGTGAGGCCAAAGGAAGGGGAACCAGATTTGACGAGGCCAGTATGGGGCTACGAGTATCAAATTGCTTCCCAAAGAACTGGTTTTATGAAGAACTTTGGGTATCAATGGACAGGCATAGAGAAGACCCGAGAGCCAATTGGGAATGAGTACATCCCTTAGTGACTTCCCCAGAGGGGGGATTACGGCAAAGTAGCTGCTGCATTTGGTATTCATTGCTGTGGCAAAAAGGTCGCAGCAAGGCTGGCCCCATTTGCAGAAGATCTTCTCTGCTTCTTGTTTTAGGGACCACTCGTGAGGTATCAGAACTGCCCAGCTGAGTTTGTCTGCTATCACGTTGGTTTTCCCCAGGATGTGCATCACTGTCAGAAAGCTTTGGGAGAAGGTCATCCACTGCCATACTCTCGGGGCCTCCCATCTAAGGGGGTAAGATCTGGTTCCTCCTTGTTTGTTTATATACCACAGAACCGACATGTCTGTCTGTATTGCAATAGTTCCCAGCAGAAGAGAGTCCTGAAGTGTTTGCAACGCTAAAAGCACTGCTCTCATCTCTAGGACACTGATGTGCAAATGAGCCTCATGATCTTGGCAAGTGCCTTGGACTGTCCTCCCCAGATAATTCCCCCTCCTACCCTACCTGGGAAGTATCCACGGTCACTATAGCCAAAGGTTGTGGGAGAACAAAGGGTTGACCTAGAGTCACATGAGTAGACTGATGTTACCAACAAAGGTCTTTCTTGCAAGATTCTGATATAATAATTTGGTGAGACATGGGTAGCTCCTGCATGGACTACTGAGTGAGAAGTAGCCATTGAAAGATTCTCATATCCAAACGTGCTAATGGACTCAAGTTTATTGCAGCTGACATAGTTCCCAAAATCTGCATAACTGTTCTCGCTTGTACTTTCCTCTTGGAAAGTAGGGTTTGGACCTGATGTCGTAGGACTTGAACTCTTTCTGGGGGAAGTTTTACCATTATTTTGGTTGTATCTAAATCTGTCCCTATAAAAGTGATATGCTGAGATGGCAACAAGGCAGATTTTTCATAATTTATCATGATTCCTAGGTAACAGAAGAGTTGCAAGGTGGTGTCTCTCACTTCTATGAGTAGATGCTCGGTGATCACGCTTTGGAGCCAGTCGTCTAGATGCAGAAACACTCAGAATCCTAGGCGTCTCAAGTAAGCCTTGACAACCTCCATACACTTGGTGAATGCTCCGGGGACTGTAGTGAGACCAAAGGACAGAGCTTGAAACTCATAGTGACTGGCTCCCAGCCGAAAGCGCAAATGACTCCTGCATCACCTGTCCATTTTTATATGGTAGCATACATCCTGGAAGTCTACAGAGCACATCCCATCATCTTGTCCCAGAAAAGGGAGTATTGATTGCAGTGTTACCATCTGGAACTTTGGCTTTCTTACTGACATATTCAATTTGCTGAGATCAAGGATGGATGGGTCTTCAGTCTCCTGTTTTTTTTTTTGGAACTAAAAAGAACCTTAAGTAAATTCCAGATCCTATTTCGTCTACAGGGACTGTCTGGATAACTCTTTTATCTAGCAACTTTTGAATTTCTAGAGTTGCCTGTTCCCTCTAACTGGGTGGAACATCTGGGATATTTTTTACGTTTGGAACGGGAAAGGAAAAGGGTATGGAGTAACCTCTAGATATGATATTTTGTACCCACTTGTCTTTCATTATTTTTAGCCAGGCTTTTGGGTATAAAGATAAGCAACCCCTGACTGCCTCCAGAGAAAGTCAGGTGGGCCTCCTTTCAGGAGCGCTGAAAAGGCTTGCCAAGGAAGGTTTCCCTGTCACCCAGATTTTGTGGACCCCTTCTGCTGTGAGGTTGGCGTCTTCCATTACTGCTTCCCCCTCTGCCCCTAGGGGAAGGATCACCATGTGTGTCAAGGTAAGCTCTCTGGGATTTTCCTATGGCAGAGAGAGTTTTCCCTTCTTGTTCATGCCTGGTCAGTGTCTCTTTAACTTTTTGCAAGAACAGGGATGAGCAGTCGAAAGAGGCTTTAATAAAAGAAGACTTAAAGGGCTCTGCAGTGTCGCACAACCACATCCAGGAATGTCTCCTTAGGGAAATTCCTGAACCTGCTGCCCTACTCGCTCCATCTGCTGCATAAGAGATAAGCCTCATGGAGGAGTTGACTACTGAATTTAAGGTGGAGAGCTGAGCGGTAACTTTCTCTGATACCCCTTCAGCTATAGAACCTTGAGGAGTATCTCCTAGTTCCTTCAGGAGATCTCTTTGAAGACTGGTAAAATGGGTAAGATAATTCAGCAATCTGAGTGCAAATGTCACTGAAGAAAAGGTGCGCTTTCTGTACCTGTCCATCATATGAGACTGGCGGATGGACAGAAAAGGACATCTCTGAAAGCTCCTTTTTTGTGGCCACTGCCACCACCATAACATCTACTGGGACTCCCTTTATAAGAAAGTTCTTACCCATAGGCAAAGTTATGAATTTATTTAGCCTCGGAGGAACGGGCTCCACTGAGTCTGGAGACTCCCACTCCTTTTGACAAACTAGGCCCCATAAGTTCATTGAAAGGCGGAGACAACCAAGTGGTGGAAGGGTGAGACCCGAAAGCCTTCAGGTATACAGACTCCTCAGAAGGGTTGATGGGATTCCAGCTGCCTCTCTGCTTAAGTATTTCCAAGATGTCTGCAAAGGAGACATCCTCAGAGGGTGACCGTGGAGACCCTTCTGACTCATCGAGGTCTGTATCAGATGTAATGGACTCCTCTGGGGAGTCTAGATGCTTCCTCTTGCATAGTCTATTCTGAGGGACCTCATCAGAAGGGTATTCTGGAGAGGTTTCAGAAGAGATGGTTTCACCCAATGAGGCAACCCGAGGCTTGGGGTCTCTGCATCTCTGAGGAAGCAGTGATGCTGAGGCAGACACCGGTGCCTTTGGGGGAAGAATGTTTCAACCTGAGAGTGGATCTGTCTGTGGAGACAGCACTCTCATCACCTCGAATGCCTCCCACCCCCGATCTGAAGAAACTCCTGGCTCCGCGGAACCACAGGGCATCCCTGTAACCAAGGGAGGTTGGCTCCAAGGTAGATGTAGGAGCCAAGCTCACCCGTGCTGAAGCCCCGAGAGGCAAGTTCAGAGCCAACAACTGTCCGACCCGACTCCCCTCCCTGGACTCGACTGGAGAGCATCAGCTACTAGCCTCCTCGAGTTCAGATGGAACCAAGGATGTCGGAGTGGTATTCGGAACCAAAAATCCTAGGATAGGTCTCGGCAGTTCTACTACAATCAGTTTGAGACATTCCAGCTCTGAAGTTGCAGATCGGATCAGAGGAGGAATCGATAGTGAAGGAGTAGTCTTGCTTGGCTCTAAATCCCTTTGGGTTGGAGTTGAGAACAGTTTGGCAAGACCTGGTGTCCTCAAAAGCCTCGACACCACCTGATCTACATCATCATCATCAGAAAGGTTCCTGGAGGACTGAGAGTAGGGAGCAGGAGATCTAGCTGATTGCAGCAAAGGGGATCTCAAGGTAGGAGAAACTGACTCCATTTCCAGGGACTGGCTCTGTGACTGAAACTCCATCGGCACTGACACAGAAGGAGCCGAGGAAGTAGATTTTTTTGGGCCCGGCTGTCTTTGTTTCCGGAGATGCTACTTTTGACAATTTTTTAAGTGGCTCTTATAGGCCACTAGAAGAGGATGACCTCTTTCCTGACTTCTCAGACTTAATAGATGGAGATCTGGTCAATTTAGAAGTGCCCTGACATTCTTCAAGAACTTCAGTGAGGGGGGTCTTTAGCAAACCTCTTAAAATCTGCTTGCTTTTCCTCTCAAGCAGCACTCTATGGCCAAATGATTGACAAATGACATATGATTCCTGTAAATTAACTCCCCCAAGGCAGTATACACAAATAGTGTGACCATCAGTAAGTCACATTTTCTGGTTACACTTTCCACATTTTTTGAACCCAGAGGGTTTAGTTTCTTTGGGTTCCTTAGATGTGTTTGTATATAATCACAATAACAACAATAACAATAGCTAACCACTACAAGGAATATAAATTACAGCTAGTTCTATAATATTTGTTTTTTTTTAACCACAACAAAAAGAGAATAACACTCAGCAGAAAGGGGGCAGTTCTCTAACTTAAACGAAACTGCCTAAAGATAGAAGGGGAGAAAAAAGGAGCCCTCTAACTGAAAACGGGCAGCGGTAGCCCTCTAATTTAAATGAGCTTTCGCGTAAAGAGGGGAAAAAAAAGAATCACCTTCACAAAAAATTCTCTAATTTAAAAATGCTCGTTATTAATATTAAATCAAAGAAGCCCTCTAACTAAAATGGTTTTAAGGAAGTAAATTTAAGCCAGGATAGGGAAGGGAAAACACCTAGACGAAAAACGATGGCCAAAAGCAAAAAAACCAGCAACAGTGAACACTGTAAAACTAAAGAAAGTATCTAATAAACTAGAAGTTCTATACAAAGTAGCAGAATAACAATTTTGCAATAAACAGGTAAAGAAATTTCCACTTAGCCAGAGCCGGTATGGAAGCACCCGATCTTGTTTAGTGGCAAATGGGATCTGGGGATAGGGCTAGTGGAAGACCTCATCTTTTTATATAAGGCTGAGTTGGAACCGAGGATTGGTTCCAAACCCAACCAGTTAAGAATGAAAGCGAGATAAGACATCACCTTTAAAGCTTTGGATGGTTCTGCAGTTCCAATCGGTATTGTAGTAGGTGCTTGAGGCATTGGTGCCAAGGATGGTACTGTAGTAGATAGTTGAGATCCTGGAACTGAGGATGGTACTGTAGAAAGGGTTTGAGGCTCTGGTGCTGAGGTTGCTGATGACAATTTAGGGACGTTTGCCTTTGGTTCTGCAGATTTAACTGATTTTGAGTCACTAACGTGGAGAGGAAGGTGCAGACTGGCTCCTCTTTTTATGTTCCTTTTTAGGAGAGGTTGAGCCCTCTGTCTCAGATATAGCCTCTGAGAAAAGAGTTTTTAGAAGACCTTTAAGGATCAATTTATTTTTCCTTTCAATCAAGGTACGGGCTCTAAAGCCCTTACATATCTTGCATGGGGGTTGAACAGACGGATGCGGTATGCTGAGACAATAAACACAAGACAAATGATTATCCCAATTCATGGTAATGTTCCATAAAAATAGCACAAACGGTTGAAAAACAGGAAAGGGACGTCACCTCCCAAGCAGGCAGCAGTAGTGTAGCAGATGTAACTCTTCGAGAGTAATAAGATCCAAGTCCAAAAAGATGTAGAAAGAACGCTTTTATTTATAATAAAATAGCTGCTGCGTGGTAACACCACAGCTTCTTCAGCAACAAACACTTAATTTCAAAATAACCGCCACTTATATATGGGTAATTAGTATGACGTGTGGAAGGTACTTCTAATATTTAAAGAACCACACTATAATAAGCTTTGTATCTCTAACATGGTTAAAACTATCTACCCTAATACATAATGAAGTGTAATAACTTGTACAAGACAAATTGAAGGTTAAAAAGTCACAATAAATTACTAAATATTTAAAAAACAATTTCAACTATAATATTATTTGTTATTGTGTTGTAATTGTATGGTAATATGTTCTTAATATAAGAAATAAATCATAATCATCAAAATTTGTTGATGATGAATGTTTAAAACTAGTGTATATGTCCTATATAATATGAACTGTTTATTATGGACAGTTATGGGGTCACCTTGTGGGGCATCGGTCGCCAATTTATTTATGGCGTATTGGGAGAAATTCTATTTTTTCAAGAACATTGAAAAGGAGAAAATAATACTATATACCAGATACCTGGATGACATCTTCATCTTACTTGATGGAGATGTAGAAACAGCTACTAAATTATTACAACATTGTAATGACTCTACTTCATTCTTGAAATTTACTTTCTCTTTCTCTACCACTGAAATAGACTACTTAGATGTAAAACTATCTAAGGATGACTTCAACTGTGAATATGTTTCAAGAATACATAGAAAACCTACATACTGTAATTCCCTGTTACACTTCAACAGTTCGCATCCTTTTAAACAAAAAAGAGCTATTGTTAAAGGACAACTCATAAGAGCAGCAAGAATGTGTAACAGGGAACTGATTTTCTATGATGAATGTAAAAAACTTGAAAACATGTTCACAAGTAGAAATTACCCTGTAGACTTATTCCTGGACTTGTTTCATGAAGTTGACACTAAAAGATTGAATGGGACTTATTACCCTCTTCTTAAAAGGAAAATTATTACTACTGAAGTGTCTACTATAATCTTGGACCCAGACTCATCTAATATAACACTAGAGAATATTAGCAGTAACAATATTTTGGAGAGAATCAATTCCTTAAAAATTAGCTTTATTTCTACTTTTAACAGTGACTCTCTAGACATACAATTGATTTTACTGAAGAATTGGCAATACATTCTAAACAATGAGGAACTGATAGAAAAACTAGGTGTTAAACCTAACTTTGTATTTAAGAGAGGGAGAAACCTGAAATCCATCTTGGAAAGTTGCAACAATTCAAACAACAATAGTAACAAAAAAGGATGTAAACAATGTGGATTTTGTAAATACTGTCACTATGTCAATAACTGTAGTACTTTTCAGGTAGATGAGTATAAGTATTACATTAATGGCAACCTCAATTGTAATTCAAAGTCCATTGTTTACTTAGCAAAATGCAATTGCTGTGAAGTACACTATATAGGAAAAACTGATCGCAGATTTCGCGACAGAATTTATGAGCATCTTTATGCTATAAGAAATAAGAAATGCGATAATGCTCTAGCAAAACACTGTGAGAGACATCTAGGACACAGTTTCAACTTCACAGCTATTGATATTATACCACATACTTTGAGAGGGGGACCTGTCAACATCTTATTAGAAATTCGTGAACTGGAATGGCAGATTACTTTAAATTCTTTTAGTTATCCAGGACTTAATGAAAACTGCAATATTAATTGCATGTTGAAAATGAGGAATTTCTTAAGAAAGAAAAAAACATGATAGCTACTACTTAACGCCATGTCTAGTAACATTTGATTAGCACTTACC
>NC_056739.1:1153439206-1153513658 GCF_019279795.1 Protopterus annectens
AACACTGATGATGTTAGCACCCTATAAGTATAGCAAAGGGAAGCAAGCCTCCCAATAATGCAAAGAGCGTAATCTGCTACGGTGTCTCTCACAAGTGTCATAACATAATTAGGTAGGGTTTGAATCCTGCAAGTGCTCAGTGTGTGTGTGAATGGGTGGGGGGGAGTAGTGTGTGTGCAATTCCACGTGTAAGAGAAATTACCCATTTGGCAACTAGTACAACACAACACATGCTGCATATTCCACTGTCTAAACACTGATGATGTCAGCACCCTATAAGTACAGCAGGAGGAAGCAAGCCTCCCAGTAATGCAAATAGCACACTCTGCTACTGCGTCTCTCACAAGTGACATAACATAGGTAGGGGTTTGTATCCTACAAACGCCATGTGTATTTTTGTCACACAGTTTGTCTATGTGAGTGGGGTGTTGTTCCCAATATTGCATGACATACATTATATCAGTAATGTCAATGTACACATGATGTATGTGTGTGCCTACACATATGTACCTGTGAACTTCAATAGCTCCCATGTCCGAAGCCTGCCTCATGTGAATACATGGAATATGCATTAGACAACTGTATGACTGTGGTGTTCTGTGCAGGGGCTGCATGTGGTATGTGAATATACAGTTTGGGTTGTAGATGGTGTCATCCCACCAGCGAGGGATACACAACTGGTCTGGAGCATATAGTCCACATGTTGGTGATGAACAGGTGCGGTATGTTGTCACCTCTTGTGGGAGTGGTAACAAGTTGTTCCATAGCAATGCAGGGAATGAATGCTAAGAACCCTTCAGATAGGGTCTTGGAGCTAGAGTAATGCTCACACTCTATGTTTGGGTAGTCGCAGTCCACCCATATAATGGTGTTTGTAGAGACCGTCATATTCCCAGTGTTGTCAGGAAGGCCAAGAGGGTTTCCTGGGTATGGGAGGGTGATGTGTGCCAGGCTATGAACCTGAAGGCAGTCTAACCCACTGTTAGTTGCACATGGATAGGTTCTGATGCTTTGTGCTGTGCCACCAACCTGGGGGTGTGTGTATCTGAGGTGCCTTTGGATACATCCCCCCTGTTCTGGTTTGGTGCATGTGTAGGGGACGACAAGCATGGTATGAGGTATGACCTGGCAGTGATGGTGTGCACCTGGGAGCCTTGTACCAGGAGTCTGTTACTGCATGGATATTGCTGTACCCCATACTAAGGACAGTTTCCACTGCATGCATCTTGAGGTTTACACTGCTGCTGTTGAGTAGCATTAATATTAGTGTCCTATCCCGTGTGATACCTGTGTAGATGGCTATGTAATGTCAGCCTTGCATACAAAGGCACTATGTGTATAGCAACAGCCTCTGCCAATATACAACAGCCCATGAGTGACAGGTGCAAGCTGTCCCAAGCAAAGCAATGTGGCTTGTCCAGCATGTAATCCCACACTGACAGGCATTGGATCCCCTTTGAATATCACCGAAACATACGGTAATTGTAGAAACTGATCATCCTGTCTACATATTGTGGCAGCATTCTTGGTGAGGGTAAGATGCTACTCAAGGTCAGGGTCATACCAGCCTATGCCACAAGCTCAGAGAGCCCCTCTATGTCCCCTAACATGTGGTCCAGGGAGGTGCGTCACAGGTCATACACATTGGCACAGACAATGACTGAGTCATATTTCTACATGCCTTGGAATGACCTGTATGCTTGTGTTCATAGATAGATTAGTAGTACTAGGCTAACTGCCCTTGCGAGCCATTTTAAGCCTAGCCAACTATCCCCCTGTGAGATTCAAACCCTGTACCTTGTGTTTGCAAGGCAAACACCTTAACCATTAGGCCACCCTCCCAACCCCATTATGTGGTGGATCATAGTGCCCGACGGGCATCTCAGCGTGACCTTCACCTTGTTCAGCCTGGTGAGCAGGACCTCAGTGTACCTGATGATAGAGGTACTTCATACAACTGTAGCAGGTGTGTTGTCAAGCCGTATGGCCTGTGACTGTTTGGCACACAGGCTTTGTGAACTATGTGTTGCACGTGCTCTGCTCTGGCTTAACGTTTGCTTGTGTGTCTGCTTTGCAGGTGTCAGCTGCTCAGGCAGGATGCTATTCTGAGAGTCCAAGAACGTACCTGTGTGTTTCTGTGTTTGGATTGCGGTCGTGGCAGGTCTATGTGAGACTGGTACTGTATTCACTGTAGTATCCCACTCCACCTGACAGGGTATGCCAGTACTGAGTTAAGAGAGCTTAGCCCCCAGTTTGGCTATGTGGTTGCATCTCTCACATGTGTTGTAAGTGTATGGGAAGGGGAGAGGGTTGTCTGTGTACATGAGACAGCTATAACATTGCCACATGACTCGCAGATTCATCGACTGGACCAGAGAGTAGATTGACAGGTGACCTTTGCACATGCTATCATAGCATTGTGAATCCCATACTAAGTAACAACACATAGGGCCAATGGGGAACAAGGTACTCAAGGTGAGTATGTGAGGGTGTAGTGCTCCTGATTTGTTACTGCTAGCATATATGAATCCTGTCTTGAGCAAATGCGAGGTAAGTCATATGCAATGTGTTACAGGCAACCTACATGCAAACAGGACAAACAGTGATGTTCTGCCAAGTGAGACATGGACATCAGTACAGTAAGCAATACCGATGTCACTAGGGATCCACAGAGGCACTGTAAATCTGCACTGCAGGTGGAATCAGTGTTTCAGGAACATAACAAGCAAACATGCATACAAACAAAGCTACAGTCAGCAGGCCTGTATGTAGACTATGCTACAACAAACAAGGTGTACGACTTCCAGTAGGTAACAGTGCATATATGCAGGCACTATAAGCCTGTACCCAGACATTCACAGGTCAGACGGGCTGGGTCCAGCCCCACCCCCCACAAGTGTATAGACCACGTACCTTCGTAATGTTGAATAACTGGCCTGATACCCAAGTGCTCATACCTGTAATAATACACATTTCAAATAACAGACACTGAGCTCTCACTCAGCAGTTCCAGACTTAGTATGATGTATGCTACCTGTCCTGGCACCACAGTATCCTTGACATGTATGGAGACTCTCCCTCCTGTCATAGTTTGTTCTGTGTTTTGGTGCTGTCATGCATGGTATGAGGTGTGACCTTGTAGTGCTAGTGTGCTCTTGTGAGTCTTGAACCTGTTGTGTATTACTGCACAGATATCAACATCCTCAAACATCCTCATTGCAGAGTCGAGTGTGGACAGCATGCAACTCGCAGTTGACATGACCATCATTGAGTATCAATATGTACATTTTCGCATCCCCTGTGCTACCTATGTAGGTGGCCATCTCTTGACAGCCTCACCACCAGTATGCAAAGATGTGCAGACAGTACACTATGGTAATTACTATGGGTGTACAAAACAATACAATGACATTCATACTGTAACTGCATCAGGCATGCTGGTATATACCCACAATGATATCAGTAAACAGTACTGTTGTCAACATTATACTATTACAACACTTCTATCTGGTCACCCTGTGCATCAGCACCATGTTAACCTGTTCCTGCACCGATCTTACAGATTGCAGGAGGTGGCACAGTTTCATCATATGGACAGGGTGTGTACCTGGTATGCCTGAGTCTGCCACTGATACAACCAATTGACATGTCTGTGTGTGTGTGTTGGTGAAGGACAGCAGTACAAGATGGGGCAATGTTGATGCAGTGTGTGCGTGTATGCGGTAGCCCTAGGTGTTATCAATTTGCATGTGTGTATGCATGCACACAGTCCCACCTCATGGCTGCCATATACAGGTGTTTGTGGACAGCCACAGACTGTACCTGCCAGGTCATACAGATCACTGTCTGTGGTCACGGACACGGTACCTGTGCCTGGCAGGGGTGCTACAGACCGTATTAGGTACTATGCCAGACTGGGTACTGTCATCAGAAGCAGGTGGTTGGTGACTGGAGACAGGTCCCTGTTGGGACTGTCCAGAGCCACGTGCATGTGGTCTCCTGGGGCGGTCTGATGACAGCATAGACCCAGCATTGCTGGGGCTGCTGCTGGCACTATGTGAGCGGCCGCGGGCCTGTTGTCATCCGCGACGGCTGCCAGCTGCTGCTGTTGCTGGCATACGGCCATGTCGACACCTCAACCGTCCACCATTGCCCTGGCTCATGGACGTGTAGTTGTGGAATCGATCTAATGTGTCCCCCCAACGTCTGTCAATGACCTCGGTGAAGTTACGGATGGCAGCCGCAACATCATGCATACTGTCACTCATAGCTGTGTGACATGCTCTCAGCTCCCTCAGACCCTGTCTGGTGTACCGTTCCATATGTGACTGTGCCTGCAATACAGCCCGAAACATAGCTGAAGTTGAAAGACCTCTGTGGGCACGTCTGACATGGGTGGTACGCCCACGGATGCTCCCAGGAGAACCCCTGGACGTCTGCCTGTGTGGTACCATGTCAGGACCCTGGCCATGGCTGCTGTGTGGGGATGCATGTGCCACCGATACCACATTACCCTGGTCAATGCCCACTGTATCCTGTCCATCACTAAGGGACATTGGTGACAAAGGATGTATTGGCAGGATGACTGTGCGCATTGATGGGGTCGACAGCTGTGTAGTGTCAATTGGCTGACCAATGACGGACCCTGGCACACCTACCTGTGCCATTACACATGTATCATCATTATCACTATCCACAGCAGCTGATTCAGGTTCCCTGCTGCACAACACCAGAGCAGCACCAGAACCTGTGGGAGTAAGACAGGAAACACAGTTTACAATGTGTGCACAATGTCACCACTGATACACACATGCACACATGGGCACATGCACACACCTCAGTATATGAGATATCAACACACAGACACAAACACACCTGCAATCAAACACATAGCACTACTGCTTCAGCCTATTATTACTGTAAGTATCAAGAGTATTGAAGGTAATGGTATTACACACTCACCAGCATGGATAGGCTTCCTTGCTGTTACACCAGAGGGAACTGCAGAAATGAGACATTTATTGTCAGTGGCCACAACTGTGCCATTGATACTGTGGGTATGATACAGGTCAGTAGTGCAACAGTTAGCTTCCACAGGTCTACTGCTGATATTGAGAATATCACTCATGCACAATAATTACCAAGATTACAGCTACAAAATGAGGACACACCTCACACATGCATAACCTAACAGTGTACAGAACGGTCAACTATACACATGGCATGTTACCTGCACGCTCCGTGTCCTGTTGCTGGGTGGCTACAGTCTCCATCATTACACATGTATGCTGCTGCTGTTGCTGTTGGGCTGGAGCCACAACACATAGGAGTAGTCCCTCCAGTCTGGTGAGGGGAGGGATGTCTAGACACCCCACCACCTGTGGCAAGCTGCTGCCTCTGGATATCCAATGCACGCTAATGGACAGCAGTGATGACGTACCTGCTCATATGTCTGGTTATGTGTGCCTATGTCATTTACCCGACGGACCAGGTCTTGCCACAGTCAGCCCTCTCCTGCTGGTTCTGGCTGGTGCGGGAAAAGAGTATTGCGAAATCCCGCACCAGGCTCTGGTGTATCTCTTCCTCCTCTGCAGCGGAGTACACAGGGTTTCGCTGGTGAACCATAGCCCTGAAAAGGAGAAGGAAAATATGTCAGCAATATCTGTCAGCAAACTATGGCACACATAATGCACATAATACTTGACTGCAGTGATATAACTTAACCACCATATATAGCATCTGTCTGTCTGTTGGGGGATACACATGTAAATGACCAGATAGTGCTCATCCGACAACTGTGCAACAGTACCTGGCACACTCCATACGACAGACTAGTATACTGCAGCAGTCAGCACACTGGTTTAGGTCCAATGAACAACCTCACACTGGGGGTTTGTATCAAGATACTGTATGGGGAACATTATCAGCCCATGCACTGCACACAATGCACGTTACATATTTCACTGGTAATGCACACTACTCTTACTTGCCATAACACTACCTACACCATAGTGACATACAGGGTAACACAGCACAACATATGGCAATGTAGTATGTGTTGATTGCAATACCTCACACATCTGTCTCTGGCCTCACACCAAGGACACACACTACCATGAGAGACAGACAGTCATGGTGAGCAATCACACCAGTACATAACATGCACCCAGTCACTGGCACATTCATTCCACCTCACATATTTGGTTTGCAATGTGTTCATGCAATATGTCTTAGGTAGGTAATGTGCTTTTGGCCCTGGGCCTACAGCAGCATACTGTTATGCTACCCTTCCCCTTGTGACACATGTGTTATGATCGTACCTGCTCCTTACAAACAGTTACACAGGGTGATTCATATGACATATTACCTATCTGCATAACATTCAGCAGGGGTATGTCTGACATCTACTCATGGGGAGCCTTGCTTCTTAATTCTGTGTGGTTTATTCCAGGGTATGTCATATCTGTGGGTAGGGACCTGTACCTCCACCACTTGCTCTATACTGCAGTGACAAGGACGACAGACATAGGTAATTTGTGTTGTGGATGTTGGAGGTGTTACCATGGTTGTTAGACAACTGTCATGGGTGTGACCGAACTATGTATATCCAGCAGTGGCATCCTCTATGTAGGTAGTCTGTGTGCGCTCTGTGGTCTTGTCAGTCACTCTGCATAGGTAATGTGTTTGAGTGCATTGACACAGTTACTTGCGTATGTCTGTGTCCTTCTCCATATCTGTAGCTGTCATGGGAGGTACATACCGTGTTGGACATTGTGGGGTGTAGAGGGGTACAGTGACCTACATGTCCATAGCTGACATACCATGTCCGCTGACAAATTCCATGTACAGGTATTACAGGACTAGTGTGCCACTGTGTATATCAATGGGGAGCCTATTGTACACTTGTTGCCCCTGTTCCCCCCTGACACCTGCAGTGGAGGGCAGGCATGCACATATGTGGTGGTTACTGGTGCCAGTATCCACACTGGTGTTCACTCCATGCCTTTGACACCAGGCACCTGTTGCAATACATCTGCACACATGTGCCTCACACAGAGTGTATGTGTGTATATATATATATATATATATATATATATATATATATATATATATATATAGATGTAGATATATACATATAGATGTGGGGAGAGGGGGAGAGTGAGAGGGGGTGGGACAGAGAGAGAGAGATAGTCATATACAGACATATCTGTTGTCAGTGAGATCTATCTGTATATCTATATGTATCTACGTATATGTATATATGTATGTGTGTATTACATATATCTGTACGTACATATTCTATCAATCTCGATGTCTGTGCAGTAAGTGAAACCTGGTTCAAGGCTCCTGAGAGCACACCAGCGGTACCAGGCTATACCTCGTATCATGCTTTTTGGCCTCAAAACTCGGGCCAAAACAAAAAGGGAGGGGGAGTGTCCATATTCATGAAGGACACCCACACCTCCAGGTAAGTGGCAACACATGAAGCATCAGAGACCATCCAGGTGCAAATAACCGTAGGCGAACCTGCTATACAACTGGTAGCATGTTACAGACCACCCTCCCAATCTCAGGAACCACAGTCAGCCTTCCTGAAGACATTGGAGGTTATGAATGTCCCACCACACATTATCATATTGGGAGACTTCAGCTACCCTAACATACATTGGGTGCATTATTCTAGCCCAAACACCGTAGCCCAAAGGTTCCCGGAATTCACTAAGTCAAATGCAATGGAACAGCTAGTCACCTCTCCCACAAGGGGAGATAATATACTAGACCTGATCATCACAAACATGGGGACAATGTGCTACACACCAGAAGTATACCCCTTACTAGTCACATCTGACCACAGACTAATCACCCTGGATATACATATCCCACCTCCCCCACAACACAAAAGACTACAGTGAGAAACCTCTCAAAACTGAGTTGGTATCCTTTAAGCCCACTGGGCCAGTGGAAACCACATCCCACAATGCAGACTCCTTCACAAATGCTTTCTACCGACATCTCCAAGAATGCATGGATCATGCAATCCCAAATAAAACCAAGACCCTCTCCACCAAGGGCAGGCATCCTGTCTGGTGGACCCCAGCCATGAACAAATTGTATAACAACAGAAGGTAGCTACTGCACAACAGAGCATAATTCCATAAAGATAAGGCATCTCTGATCAGCACTAGTAGAAAGCTACGTTCTCTCATACAAACATGCAAGGCCAACAATGAGAGGGAAATCACTATGGACACTACAGATAACCACAAGGCCTTCTTTTGCTATGTTAGACACCTTGGTGGAAACCCTCAGATATGTTCAGAGTTAGTTCACAGTGACAAAAGCTACACTGAACACACAGATATTGCCAACATTCTGGCAGACAGGTTCAGTGCAGATTTCTCCCCTCCCTCACCCCCACATGAGGAATTACGTATCCCAGCTGACTGTAACCTCCCTGTCATCTCAGATGTCCAGCTGAGAACCGCCCTCAGCAAAGCTATACACAGCATCAATGGGACCCGACGGAATCACAGGTTGCGTGCTACGTGAACTCCAAGAAGAGCTAAACCTGCACATAAAATGCTATGTACTTGGACACTGGCATACAGCAACAGTAGTCCCACTCCACAAAGGAGGCACCTCTACAGACCCTGGTAACTACCGCCCCATAAGCTTAACCAGCCTGGTCTGCAACGCTATGGAAAGAATCATTATGGAACTCATACACAGAGAGAATGGGGACTTACAGACACTTGATCCCACCCAGTTCGGCTTTGTAGAGGGCAGATCCTGCCTTTTGAACCTGGTTGACCTTTTCAAATCAGTCACTAGAGCCATTGACGAGGGCACAGTGGTCCATACAGCCTACCTGGACTTGGCTAAAGCTTTCGACACAATACCCCACTCTGGCATCATAAACATGCGCAACAGCTTAAATGTAAATCCACATGTCACAAGATGGGTTGCGAACCGGCTAACGGATAGAAACCCTAAAGTCAAAATCACTGGTGCCATGTCAGACTCAGAGCCAGTCACAAGTGGTGTCCCACAGGGCTCTGTTCTGGGACCCCTCATGTTCCGCATTTATTTCTCAGATGTGGAAGCAAACATGGGAGGGTAGTGGCTGACAATGTTCAAAGATGACTGCATACTAGGCACCATAGTCGATACACCAGCTGACACATACATCCTACAGAAAGGCCTCACTGAAACCGACAACTGGTGCCGGAGTCATGGCCTTAAACTGCATGCCAAATAATGTATAGTCATACCCTTTCGGACAAGGTACCCACATATTATCACATAGACAGTAACCCACTGAGTACAGACAAAGTAATCAGAGACCTGGGGACACAAATCGATATTGACCTCTCATTTGACACCCACATTGCCAAAGTGGTTGGATAGACTTCCTAGCTTGCCCACCTTGTCATGAAGGGATTCACATCCAGATCAAAAGAGGTCATTGTACCCCTATACTCCTCCCTTATCAGGCCCATGACTGTGTACTATGCCCCATTTGGTATGTACCTCACCTGGCACTTGCAACAGCTAGGGGGACCCCATAAGTACCTCACCAGGAGGATCAAGGGTCTCCAACAAATGTCATATGCTGCCAGACTAAAGAAACTCCTGCTCTATTCCATAGCATACCGCCTACTTAGAGGTGATCTGTGCCTGACGTAGAAGGCCATGTCCAATCAGGAGTTGATGGACATGTTCCACCTCATAAAATCCAAATCCATCAGAACCACAACAGCTACAGATTTAAACCTCAGCACAAATATGAATAGGACATGCTGTAGGGACAGATCCATAACTCAGAGGCTTCCCATACTGTGGAACAGGATCCCAGTTCATGTTAGGCAGAGACCCTCACTGACTCTCTTCATGTGAATTCTTGACAAGTGGATGGGAGATCATACGTTTACACCAGGGGTCATCTCTGTGTCACTACTAGACAGAGGCACAGTAAACTAATGCTATTATGTACGGGGGTCTTCACTGTGTCACTACTATACAGAGGCGCAATTTTCTAAATCTATTCTGTACACTGTCTGCAGATAGCCTAGTACTAAACTATGACACTGTGAAACTATATATGTCTATGTATTTCTACATCCCTCTCTATCTATGTATACACATATGCATAATATATATATATATATATATATATATATATATATATATATACATACATATCTCGATATACATATGTATACACTATATATATATATATATATATATATATATATATATATATATATATATATATATATATACTCCTTTTTAGTTCCACATATGTATACACACAGTAACGTACTGATGAACATCCATTACTGTACAACTTACTTGTACATTGCACTACAACCTACATTGCTATGTGCACATAGCTACCTTCACATACATATGTATGTAGAGCCTTCAGTGACAGTTACAGTATGTCCCCGGCCCTATGCACATTTTCATATACATAGATACAGACCAATAACACATCTGGAGGGTTCACAGTATGTAGACTATTATACTAGTACTTTACATTACCTGTGTTTGTTGCAGCTGTTTGCGTAGGCTTGCAGTTATTTGGCCTGTTGTCAGACTCTTTGTTTTGTTGTTACTGTTTTTTTTATTTTGTTATTTCTTTCTCTTTCTCTTTCTTTCTCTCTCTCTCTCTCTTTCTCTCTCTCTACCTCCAGAGGGTGCAATGAAAGTATTGCATGTGTGGACTGGGAGTACAGGATGCTTTTGTAGGTATCTGCACATGTCCATGTGATGGCCTCTGCACCATTTGTTAGCCAGCATTTACTAATTGCATGCAGCCTGTTGTGTAGTGATTGCAGTTCTCACTGTGATTTCAGGACAGTGCTATAAAAAGGTCTGTTAGGTAGGCATAGTCCTTTCAGATTATCAGGGTGGGGACCATGCTGGTTTGCTGTGGATACTGTTCTGTGAGTATAAGGGTTGGTATGTCTCTCATATTTCAGGCTGTGTTGTAGACACTCCAATGCATGTTGTTCTGTAAGCTGAGTATTCCTTCCTCCAGTGTCCTCTTCTCCGTGTGTATGTAAACTGACACCTACGACTAGTAATACTGTGTATATGGGTGTGTGTGCTTTCCTGTGGGGATTGTGCTGTAACTGGTATATAGCAGTGGCTCTTGCAATCTGTTGCTATGGCTTCAATATTTGGCCTTTACATTCACTCCTTGTATGCCTGCTAGGTGTCTTTCCTGTAATGTGTTGCTATGGCTTTCCTATTTTCCATTTATATTCACAGCTTGTAATGCTTGCTAAATCTGTTTGAGCAGCAATTCCCTATGTGTTTGTTGTGGTAGGGTGTTACTGCATGCAGTGTGGTCTGGCCATGGTGTGGCCCTTGACCCTTACAAGGGTATTTGATCATGCTGCTGAGCAGGCCTCAGATACTCTCAGCTGCATCTTTTATCAGCCTCATGGAATGGTACATATCAGTGGGATGCTCCAATGAAATATTCTGATATTCTGCAGTTGTGACTGTGGGTTATTTCGGGCATATGTATTACTACACCATTTGTGACATGCAAGTGGTGCATACTTTCAGTAATTCATAATTACCATTCCATGTGTAGTTACACCTTTCTGCCTACTGTTAGTACATTTGACAGGGTGTCAGTGGGCACAGTTGACATTTGTTTTCACATCAGGGACATCCCTGTAACTCAGTCACAGTTGCTATGTCTGGGCTCTTAACTATTCAACTATGGCAGTGTTTATCCTGCTCTGAGTATGTGTGTGGCTTGCCAGATGCTACTGCAACATTATTACCTAGTAGCTACCAACTAGCATGGATGTTTCTCATCACACAGTACTATTTTACAAATCCACTAGATTTGACAGTAAATATACATGACATGCTTTGTGTACTAGACTTGCTATATTCCCTTTACATTAATTCCTACTAATTTATGATATATTTAATTCAGCACAATGTTCTTGTATAGCAGTCATGGCTTAGTGGTAAGTCATGCAGACTAGTGTTTCCAAGGTCCTGGGTTCGAGACTGACGGAGGTATTTTATTTTGCTGCTGAGAAAACTTCAGGCCTTGTCATTCAGAGTGACTAAGGCACTTTTAAGTAGTTGTAAGCGGGTTAGCATTGGTTTGCGTGGAGCTCACGCATGCGCACTGCCGCTTAGCTTCGTGCACACACGCTTAGCTAAGCGCACAGAAGCGCAGTCCCGCTTACTACTGCTTAAAAGTGCTTACTCTCGCGCACACCTGCGCTATTTTCTTTTAAAGAAAAGAAAATGGGGAGATAGGAAAGTGGTGAAAAAGGGGGCAGAAAGAGGGTAGGAGTGTAGGAAAACAAGCTCGGGTTTTGCCAGAGGGCTGTAGGAAAGGCCCATAGCTGCCTATTTCTTCGTCAGCAACAGCTGTGCATATGTTTGTAATTTGGTGTGAAATTTGAAACCTTCCACCCCTGAGAGAGGTGTGAGGACAACAATAATATTTGTTGTACAGCCAGTTGTAATTGCCAGTTTACATGTCCAGCAGACATGTGTGCAAAATGGACAGCTATGTATGGGGCGTAATGTTTTTGTGGGTACAGAGTGCCCTTTTTTTTTTTCAGGTGAGAGTGGTATGTCAGGTACAGGAAGTCGGTATAGCTGAGGAGGTAGGTAGGTGAGGTTAACAGACAAGACAAACAAGACTCATACAGGGGTGGTGTATGACACATGTGGGGGGGTTACACAATTGACGGGGACAGATGTTTGGATATCTCAAGCCCATGAGCCCACAGATGGCAACAGTGAAACTGAGATCCCCACCCATGGGCAGTTGCCACTGTGCCTTCACTGCCCAGGACGGGGCTGTGCTGGGAGCTGTGTAGGACAGGCAGCAGGCACACCCGTGAGTTGTGCCACCCATGCCTCAAGCTGGTGTAGGGGCCCAAGCACAGCGTGCCGGATCTCCCTACGCACCACAGTCCGGACACTACGGAGGGTGAGTGGATGTTCTCCTCCGGCCACGCTTGCAGAGGGGGGATGAGCCCCATCCCCTGCAGCGCTTCCACCCGCAGGTGGCACAGGGCCACCGTAGGAGGGTCCGGCCTGGGCACTACTGCCAGGTGCACTCGCCAGCTGAGGTGGGAGAGGTGGGTCCGCTGGAACCCGCCTTCCCTGTCGTCCTATGTTTTGCATTATTTAATGACAGTTTGGGTTAGTAACGTGCAATACCATTCACAATTAGTTGTAACAGCATGCATTAGTATTCCCATTAACCAAACACCCATAAATTCAAGCCGTTGAACAGCAAGCATAACACATGCATAATTTGAACAACAATACACAATCCAACAACATGCAGGGTTGAGTGATGGCAACAGGCCATCAGGTTTGGATGTATGAACAGGGCACATGCATCAACATACATGCAAATATGTATGAACCAACAGGACAATTGTCCACGGGAGTTAATTGTGAATACACATACCCATTTTACATGGAATGGATTATTTGTGGTTATAGGGTAGGGTGAAGAAATATTTCATTAACAACTTCAAATACTATACATATGCTGTACATTTCTACTAGCTGCAGATACATACACACTACAGGTCTGACTACAGTTTCCTATGTGTAAACTTATGCATGTTGGTGATAGGAATGTTACTGCTACATCAATATACATTTCATTTTTATTCATACACATTCATATCTGGCTACATTTGCTTTATATGGCTCTAGACAACTGTGGATATTTGGTAATTCATACCGCCATACTATCTGCATATTGCAAACTGAGAGCAACATATCTAGATTTTGGGACACACATTCCAGCTTCAGTACTTTATTCCACACATTTTGCTGTTTGGTTGTGCCTGTCACATTCATTTCATTCTGTACTGAATGCAGTATATTTTATTCAGGAGTTATTACAACTTTATTGGTGGATTCATACCTCTTTCTCACACTCTCACTTGTTTTATTTTTACAATTCAGGATGGTACTTAATTCTAGGCTTTATTGACATGTTTTACTTGGTTATAGCAATCCTTTCCAACAGTCTCACTTGTGTCATGTTTCAGAATTTAAATGGGGATATATTTCACACGTGTTTTACTCAGCTTGTGTAGCTGTAATTTTCTGCCTGCTGCAGGTTATGTACTATTATATTACAAGTGGAACATCTTTATTTCAGACTTGTTTCATTTTTATTTTTGGATTACAGGCTGCATCACACTTATGTAATCACACAGTACTAGCAGAATCTCTCTTACACTGTTACTTGCACTTTATATTAACAGGTGACTACACTGCACTCTTTTGCAAGCTGTCATACTTATATTTTTTAACAGTTACAGGGAGAGAATTACTAACCTGCCTGGTGGCGCAACCGCACAAGCCTATCAGCATAGGCTCGACGATTCGCGGAACGGACACCTGCAGCTGCAATATAAATGAAGTAATATTGGAATACACATCTCCATAATATCAGCTAGGTTAACTTTCTACATAAATAATTACATGTAACTTACTCAGTAGTGGGGCGTTGGGCATTTGCCAGGCCTCCTGGATTCAACGGTTCAGTTGGTCCTGCTTCCGTCTCTTCAGGTCCGCATGGTGGTGACGGACCTGTTCACCAGTCCTTGGTATTTCTGTGGCACTGGTGAGATCATGTGCCAACCGGTCCCACGCCTCAGCCCTATATGCTCCCCACAGGACCTGGCCCTGCATGAGTTGGGCCTCATGATCATGGACGAGGAGCCAAACCATATATTTGGACTCCTCAACGCCCCACCTCTGTGCTCGGAAGCAACTACCCTCTCCTACACCTGCCATCCTGACTGCAAATCGGTTCCACAATCAGTTATGCTGTGTATTCCCACCTATGGGGCTTGTATATGCCGTTTTTTCCGCACTTATCTGTGATTGGCCATTTTGTAAATGTATCAGCATCACAAAACCTGCTTTGTCATGCTTCTCTTTCCATTCATTCCTATATATATGCTATTACTGCATTTCTAAGAGCAACTATCATGGCTTAGTGGTTCAGTACTTTGACTATGGTGCATGGTATCCTGAGTTCAAGCCTGGCCTTTGTTTTTTATATTTTATGACTGTCTACACAGGCTAGGAGGTGTGTCTGTGTAAAGGCAGTTTTGATACAGCTTGCTCAACGTTGCCCGTCGGTTAGCTTGTTGGCGCGGTGTGCAGCTCCGTGCAAATGGGTCACGGTGGCTTATGCGCCGTTTGGCTGTCAGCACGCATATTACGCTCAGCTCAGCTACAGGCACACAGTTTCAGCTTGTTAGAACTCTGCTCTACCCCGGGCACTCATTTTACACCTGTTAAATCACTGCTCACCTACGGGCACTCATTTTACACCTGTTAAACCACTGCTCACCTACGGGCAGATATACTCAGCTTGTTAGAGTGTAGCTCAGCTATGGGCACTTCTGACATTTGTTTTTTTTTTCACACATTTCTTCATAATACATGGCCCATTTCATTACATTTTACATAAAAATAATTTTATACATGTACATAAATGTCAGGGAATTGTTTTGTGCTTATTTCACTAAAAATAAAAATTGATGTTGTGGGGGCTCGAACCATGACTGCCTCCTCTTCAGCCGACGTCTCTACCGCTACGCTATTGCTTCTTGGGTTACTTTGCATATTTAGATCTTATATGCTTTTCCACTGACTGCTAACTGTGGCTTAGCGACGGGCACGCCTGCGCAAACGAGCGCACTCACGGGCAAACATCTTTACAAGTTATAAAAAAAATATAATACGTTCATTTTTACATTTTATGTTAATAGTCTGTGGGGGCATGTATTGTGTTGTGTTTACTGACATTTACACGGACTCTGTCGTGGGGGTTTACTTTTGGGACTGTTACTCTTCTGGGGGGGTGTCCGTTTGCAGGGCTCGCCCTATGGACACGCCCCCTACTGTCTTACACGGACCGTGTTAACCTTGGGTGTTTGTCAGCATGCTCTCATGAATATGCATGCATGCTGACGTCACACCGTTTAACTGCAGCCTCTGTGTAAGCCTTGTAACTCTTACACGGAGGCTTTGTGAATCCTGCCCTAGGTCTGTATTAAAAGTTACTTCAGACATTTAAATACCAGTATAAAAACAAAATAAAGGCAGTTGGTGTAACAAATGCTACTGTTAAGTATCCTGTTTTAAAGCATATAACCATTTTGTTAGGTCCAATCCAAGAAAAACATTCTTTCCTTTGAGTACTACTGCACCAGTAATCCTACTAGGAAGAGATTTGTTATGCAAGCTGGGTTGTACTATTTACTGTACCCCAGAAGGGGTGCAGATAAATGTTCCAACAGAACCAGAGGGGGAAGTATTGGCAGTTTTTGCAGAAGCTGAGGAACAGCCTGCTGGAAGCATACATGCAAATGAAGAGTTACTACAGCAGGTACCTGCCAACTTGTGGACTAAGCATGCAAATGAAGTAGGCATGCTGAAATCAGCAAAACTAGTGAAAATAAAATTAAATCCATCAAAATCACTTCCCAGAGTTCCACAATATCCACTAAAGCCAGAAGCAGAGCAGGGAAATCAAACCTGTAATTCAGTCTCTAATACGGCAAGGAATAAGAATACCAGCTAAAAGCCCTTGTAATACTCCTATTTTTCCAGTGAAAAAGCCAGGAAAGGATACTTATAGATGTGTACAAGACTTAAGGGCTGTAAATAATGCAGTACTGCCTATTTTCCCTCTTGTTCCAAATCCAGCAACAATACTGAGTTGCATACCACCTACAGCTAGTTACTTTTCTGTGATAGATTTATGTTCCGCATTATTTTCTATACCTATTCACCCTGACAGTCAGTTTCTGTTTGCTTTTACTTATCAGGGACAGCAATATACCTGGACACGGTTGCTACAAGGATATACTGAATATTCTTCATTATTTTCTCAAATTGTACAAAAGATTTGGAGAATGTGACATTTCCAGGTGGGCCTATGTTAGTACAAAATGTAAATGATTTACTGATAGCACCAAATTCCTTTCAGCAATGTTAACAGGATACCTTGTATCTTCTGACTGTTCTTGATTCTCTGATCCGCTGGTCTGTTCTAAATCCTGCATCTCTGTTGCCTACTGCTGAGGATGGTGAAGAGCATGATTGTGTGTGTGTAACTAACTATTTGCTTTCTCCTAGGGAGGACTTAAAGAACACTCCTGTACCCAATGCTGATATGCATCTGTTCGTGGATGGCTCCTATGGAAGAAATCAAACAGGAAAGTTGATCTCAGGAATAGCAGTCTGCACCGAAGAAACAATATTGTTGTAACAAAGATTAGAGGGTGTTCACTCTGCTGAAATAGCTGAGCTAGTGGCTTTGCAAAAAGCCTGAGAGTTAGTCAAAGACAAGGTGACCAGTATTTTTATGGACAGCTGTTATGCTTTCGGGGTGGTACATGATTTTGGGCAACTTTGGAGAGAGGGTTTTTGACCTCTTCAGGAAATCAAATTAAAAATTTAGGATATATAAAATCATTGTTAGATGCACTTTTGTTCCCTAAAAAGCTGTCTGTAATCAAATGTGCCCATCAAAAGGGAATAGATGCTGTAACAAAGGGCAATAATCTGGCCGACCAAGCTGCTAAACAAGCAGTAGAAGATTGTTGTAAAGATCTGTGCATGTAACTGTGACAAACTCCAGCAGTAATGATGTTTGATTTTAAAAAGTTGTCAGCCTTTCAAGCTGAAGCATCACAGGGAGAAGTTCTGAGGTGGCTCAAGGATGGATGTAGAAAATCCTCTGATGGCATATGGCGACATTTGGATGGCCAGCTGGTGGTGCCTGCCTCTTTGCTACCTTACCAGCCCATACAGGTAAGACAGCTTTATTTAATCAAATTACCCAAAGTTGGTATGCCCCTCATGTCTCCTGTTTGATACTTTAGTATGTACGAAATTGTAGTGTATGTTTAGAATATAATGTAAGTAAACATGCCAGCAGTAAGTCTGCATGTTTACCTCCACCTTGGGGACCTTTTGTTAATATACAGCTGGATTTCATCCAGATGCCTAAGACTAATAATTTACAATTTATTTTGGTGGTAGTGTGTATGTTTTCAGCATGGGTGGAAGCTTACCCATGTCGCAAAGCTGATGCAGTCACAGTTATTAAAGAAATGTTATCTGATTATATACTGAGATTTCGCTATACCCGGCATTGTTAACAGTATAACAAACTGTTGGCTAAGTTGAGTCTTCACTGTCCCAACCATCCACAGTCATCTGGATTAGTGGAAAGGGTGAACAGGACCCTTAAAAATAAAATTTTTAAGTTTTGTGCTGAAACCCACTTAAAGTGGCCCGAAGCCCTTCCCTTAGCATTAGTGAGTATGAGGGCCTCAGTGAATGCCACCAGGAAATTGAGTCCATATGAGATATTAATGGGGAGACTCATGGCCCTTCCAGCTACCCCTCCAGTGGGAAATGCCGATTTAACCTTGTCAGATGATGCTATGATTTCATACTGTAAGAAACTCCTTCATGTTTTGCAGCAGTATCATCGAACAGTAAGAGCAGCACTACCAAAGCCTCCTGACCAGCCCTGTCATCAACTACAACCAGGTGACTGGTTTTACGTTAAACATTTTCAGAGGAAAAAATGCCTGAGCCCGAGGTGGAAGGGGGCTTTTCAGTTCCTGCTCACCACTTTGACTGCAGTTCGCTGTGCAGGACTACCAATGTGGATCCATTCGTCTCACTGCAAGAAGACCTGTCATGTGGGGACCCCCAGATGAATCATCGCAGCCAACAGAGGGAAACTGAGGTGTGACAGAGAGCCCAGTGAGAAGGTCAACTTCAGTAGCAGTCCATGATGAATCCAGTGACAACAGGTACTTTTGCTATGCTTTTGCTGCTGTTACCTTCTATAAACTGGTCGAGAGAAAACAGCTTCTTGCTGGTCCTTCGGCAATATGCCAAAAATCTAAACAAAACAAACTGCTGGATATGTTCGCACATACCTCATCATTCTAAGGCAGGGATTCCTATGATTCCCATCCCTGCGTCACAGGTGTCATCTGAAAAGGACCTAAATGACATCAGTCTAACCTGGCATAATGTAACTGATTTTTTAAAGGTTGTGTCTCTTCAACTTGCAATCACATATCATGGAGACACATGTTATGCCAGAAATGGGACTGTACCAGTAGGAAAAAGCAAATGCAATGACACCAGGCATGAAAATGTGTTAGACTCTTTGCACTTAAAAAGCTATGACTGGGGGCGTGGCATGGGCATGATAAGTGACCATTAATACATCTGTGGCAATTGTGCCTACCCCTGGTTGCCTACAAACTAGTCTGGTAGTTGCTTTGTAGGCTATATTACTTCTGCTATTCAACATTTCAAAAACCCACCAGCTGGTAGACTGAGAAATAAGCGAGCAATCCACTGGGCAGAGCAAGTATTTTTAATCCTGGGTATGGAGTGCAAAGGACAATGCTTGAAAGCACTATGCTTGCTTAAATTCTAAGGAGGTGGCCAACGAAATTTCACATCACATCAGGATGACAGATTGAGAAATGACTGAAATGTGAACTGTGGTGTTACAGAATCGAATGGCACTTGATATAATGCTTGCTGCAAAAGGGGGGGGGGTTATATGCCCTCATATTGAGTTGTTGCTGTTCATATATTAGTGACTATCATGATGAACAAGAAAAACTGGCAAATTTCATGGAACAAAGGGCCAAAGAGTTGTACAGCACATCCAAAAATTGGACACTTTTTGGATGGTTGGACAGTATTTTTGGTAACCTGGGAACTAGCATAATCCAGGGTATTGTCATTGTACTTTTTATTATATTTGTAATCATTTTGGCATTTTCTATTCTAAA
This sequence comes from Protopterus annectens, assembly GCF_019279795.1. NCBI lineage: Eukaryota > Metazoa > Chordata > Ceratodontiformes > Protopteridae > Protopterus > Protopterus annectens. The sequence continues at coordinate 1,153,459,084 of NC_056739.1, forward strand.
GGCTGTAATTACAAGATGTTTAACCTCACCTGCACATGAAATGCCACTCCATGCACAAATCAATGATAGTTCTATTTTGACAAAAAATGATAGCGACTACTATGACGCTGAGGCATATTTTATCAAGTTAAGAAAAATAAAAATATAATTATATGTATGGTATGACACTGATAGTGTCAGAGGGAGGAAACTGTTATGGGACAAGACCAGCTTATTAAAAATGTATATTAATTTCAGTGTATTAATGATGCTATAATATGATTGTTAAAGAAGTAAATAAAATTTGTCTGCAGGGCTAGGAAAAATACAGCTTCATAAGCCACAAGTATCACTGTTCATTTCAAACTGCATTCTTTTAGTATGTAATAAGAGAGAATAGTACGTGTTGCATGAAGTGAGGCATGTAGTTATTACAAAAAGGAATTTGTTAGCCTGACTCCTCCAGGCTAGGAGTGCACTGTTGCTAGGACAGGTATGAAACATCCAAGGTCAGAAACAAGACCCCTTGGAAGCAGGTGAATCATGTATAGGAAGGTGTTCACGTGAAGTCTGAGGTGAAAATCACAAGGGATGAGGACATTTGCAAAGTTTTCTATAGGACACAGTCATTGTAACATAATGAATACTGGAGAAGGGGAGTGGTGGCCTCTTAGTGAAAGTGTTAGTGTTTGTGATGACAACTCTGGTGCATAAAACTCTCTGCAGGGGTCTGGTCTAGCACTGGATTACACACAAACATTCAAAGAAGTCTGAATAAGTAGTGTACTCACATTTGGTACATGAGGCTGCGAGTTCTTCTCCCATAGCAGGTAGCTGGAATTGATTTTCCAGTACTGACATTATAGTGCAGCATAAGAGGAGTGGCTACACTCCTAAGTGTGTTGTCCGGAGGAGATGTTAAACAGAGGCTACCAGTGGTAGTAAAAGTGGATGTAAAAGATCCCATGACAATTAGCGAAAAGAGTAGGGGAAATTCCATGGATACCACCTCGGGTCTTATCCAGTCAACAAAGTGTAAATAAAGTAAAATAAAATTCTATAAAGCAGAAGTAGAGGCTGAGAAAAATAGGTCATTATTTAATGCATAGCATGGACATAAATATGTTAAAAGTTATGTAGAAATTAGTGAAACAGAAACAATAGGTACTGAAAAAGTTTAAGCAAACGTCTGTAAAGTAGTGACAGAAAGCTGTTGTCAATAGATCATTATTTGGAGCAGAGAACAGAAATAATGAGGTATTGAATGGAACAGGATTACTAAGCAAAGTATGTATTAAAGGGATTAATCACTGTTAACCATGGTCTGGAAGCACCTAGCCTAAGGCCTAATCAAAGTAAGATGGAACTAAGGGCAGCAAATAGTAGATTAACAAGGACTATCAAAGCAGTGACATTGCAAGATTTCCTTGTTGGCCTTCTTCAGGCTTTCCAACAATATTTTCAGAAGGAAGCTATTCTGATGTCTTATGGTAATTTGTTCCAATATTCAGGTACCAATTGGAAGGAAGAGTTTTTCAGTTACTTTTAGTGTGCAACAAGGTAGTCTAACAAGGAAGTTGGCATCAGTACTCCTGAGAGAGATGGAGAGTAAGTAGGTAGAGGTTTTAAAGTGTAGGAGATGTCTAAGTAGATGGTGGTACTTAAGAAAATGAAAGGTAAGGCTATTCAAGGGGAACAACGTTCTTTCCTCAGTCAGAAGCCAGTTGCATTTGTTTATTGTAAAAAAAAAAAAAAGTAATGTTGCTGCATCAGGCTGAGATGTATAAATCTTAGCATTTTACTTTCTGTCCTTTGTAAGATGAACTTTTTGTAGGGAATGTAAGGCAAAAACAGACAGGAAGTTTTCTAATTTAAGCAAATGAATATTGACAGTGATGGCTTGTCTAGCATCATCATCAACCCCCTTTATCCCATTTTCTACATGGGGTCAAAATGCTGTTACCAACTCTCTCATTCAATGCCACTCTCTTATCTTTGACATTCATGCCTGATTGTTGTAGGTCTTCTGTCACACAATCTTCCCATCTGTTTGGTGGACACCCTTGTTTCCTCTTACTTCCTTTCTGTCCCAAATCAGCTTCACCAGATTGTCTTCTGGTTTTCTTTGATATTCTCTACAACTGGCGCTACTTTGGCTTCTGCTCTAATGTCCTCCTTTTTTCCTCTGTTCCATGGTGTGTATCCTACAACTCATCTCAGGCATTTAATTTCCATCACCTCTAACTTCCTCATCAACTGTGCCTTTACTACCCAGATTTCTGTACCATACAGTAGTAGTGGACACACCACTGTTTTGTACACCTTACTTTTCAGCTTCTTTGGCATTCTTCCATCATAGACTATCCCTGATGCCCTGTGCCAGTTGCTGCAGCCCCTCTGATTCTAGCTTTGACCTACTCATTCAGATTTCCCTTCTTCTCAACCACCCCTCTTATGTACTTGAAGCTGCTAACTTGTTCCACTATTTTCCCTTGTATCTCAATTCTCAGCTTCCTTCCCCCATTGCTGAGATCACAGCCATCTTATTTGCACTCAGTTTTATCCCATGTGCCTTCAGTTTTGCATTCCATTCCACTATCTTTTGCCGAATTTCTTGCTAAGAGTCTGCCTTGTACATAGCCTGTCCCGATTCTAACAATATTTCTAGGATTTTCAGCCATTGCAGGACTGCCCAAATCAGTTTTCTTGTGAGCTTGTCATATGCTTTCTCCAAGTCTATGAATGTACAGTTGGACTCTTTCCTCATCTCTAGCTTCTTTTCAACCATCTCTCTCACTGCAAACATCAGATCAGTTGTGCTGCATTCTGATCTGAATCCAAGCTGCTCATCTCCCACCTTACTTTTTACTGTTCTGCATATTCATTTATCATTCACTCTCTCCACCAGTTTCATTCAATATAACAGGAGTTTGATACATCTTTTCTGTCCACAATTGTGAATATCCCCTTTGATCTTGAAAACTGGCACTAGTATGCTTATTCTCCAGCCTTCTGGGGTATGTCTTTCTCTCCATACTGCTATGAATAGCCTCAGGAGCTATCCCTCCCCTATCTCACACAATGTATTTTCCTCAGTGCTGTTCTTACTTCTACTAGGTTGGAGTTCTCCTCTTCTTCTTTCATCATATCAACATCTGGGGCAGTACACCTTCTGTGGGGACTTCTTCATTCAGAAGCTGCGGCAAGTTGTTGCTGGCGTCCCTTATGAAGGATGTAAGACTGTCTTCTTAATCTTTCTGTCTTTGCCTTGCAGCCTGATAAGAGTTTGTTTGTGACCTCTACCGAGTCACTTTCCAGAAACTGGTAGATTGCCTCAGATGCCCTGTTCTTTGCTATTGCAACTACTGTGTTAGTCTCTGTTAGCCAACCAGTATTCCTTCTTAGCCTGGTTGGTCTTTTCTATCTCTCACTTTTTCCTGCACTCCTCTTTTCTTTGATGACTTCCTGGATATCTAATTTTTCCATCAGTTTTCCTTATTTCCATAGCTGGTTTGGCCACATGTCTAATTTGTATTCCTCATAAATGTTGTTTTGAAGTGCCACCATTCTTCTTCAACTCCACTTGTCCCCTCTTACTGAGGTGGTAGAGCCCTGAGTAATTTTTCAAACTCTTTTGCTTTCTCCCCAGTCAACTTCCAGGTCTTCAGCCTAGTTTCTGTTGACCTTAGAGCCTTCTCTGACCATTGCTTACAGATGTTTATGCTGTGGGACAATTGTTTCACTGCAGATAACTTTGCAATTATTGATTCATACTGAATTGCATGTTGGCCATTCTTGTATGTGATTTTGTGACTCTCTCTCTTACTGACCCATGGGTTAGCCACCATCAACCCATTTGATTTAATAGACAACCACTATGAAATGTTTTTTATCATTAATTTTAAATATATATAAAAAGTTTTGTTGTTGTATACTTTGTAATGTTTGTGTTTTACGAAAATATGTATATGCAAAATTACTGTTTTGTTTCTTTAAATGCAGTTGTTTAATTAAGTTGTTGAATTAAACCAATTAACTAAGGTATAAAAACTTGGTCAGCACAAAGGCACTTTATTCTGATGAAGTTTCCCGTGTTGGAGATGAAAGCGAATTTTTTAATTCTTTTGTATCACTAAAAATAAATCTTATACGCACCACCTAATTTTGTAAGTTTTTTAGATTACTTGTGGATTATCACTTTGTGGGACAGCCTTCATTGGATCCTGTACTATTGGGGAAATTGCGTTTTACCATCAACCCATTTGCCAGAGAGAAGTCTAGAATGTCTTCTCCTTCTTTATTCATGTTGTCCCACCCGTGTGGATTCAGGTCACCCATTATCAGCACCAATTCTTGTTGTTCTGCTTTACCTAGTAGGTCCTTTAGCTGTTGCCCAAATGCATTCTTTTCCTCAGTGTCACAACCCTGCTGTGGGGTATAGGCTGAATTATGAATAGTTCCTATCCATACACTGGATTCTGATTGCCATGAGTGTGTCACTAATTCTGCTCATCACAGTTCCCACATCATTTCAAGTTTGTTGTCGTCGTTGTGTGTAGTAGAATCTGGATCCCAAGTCAAGTGCTGCACTGCGATTCCATCTTGTCTCCTAAATACATATGATGTCCAGTCTCCTCCTAAATGTTATCTATTTCCAAGCTGCATTCTGTCAGTGAACCTACATTAGTTCATCTTTGGCAGGTTCATTTGTTGCACATCCAACTTTTTGCTCAACAGAGGTTTCCCAGGTAACTCAAGCTGTGCAACTGGACACTGCATGGCCAGTAGCTTATTGACCCAGGGCTGGTGGGCTTTATGGCAGACACTCACTGGCCAACAGAGGAGCATACACCCCTCCCACTGTTAGCATTGGTCCCTGGCATAGGTTGGAGTAAGCTGGGCCCTCAAGCTACATATCCCACATGCACTGCTGATGTCATCTACTATAAGTTCACCTGCAGTCATGTGTAAACCAGACTTGTGCTGTGGCATGTGGAGTAAATCGTGTGTGTTGTAGTCAGTGTCCTTCGACAGGTAGGGGTTCTGTTCTCACTGCAGCCAACTTTGTGTGTGTGTGTCTCAACAGAAAAGTATAAGTATGTACCCTACAGTTCGCCGATAACCAGTTTTTTGATACCTACACATCTATTTCATGCAGGCCTCCCACATGGCCTGCTAATGTCATCTACTATAAGTTCACCTGCAGTCATGTATAACTCAGACTTGTGCCATGTTTTATTTAAGTAAAACCATCCTTGAATGAAAGTTTCTGTACACTTCTAATATGATGATGTAACATGCCTCTGCCCACACTCATGAAAAGTTTGTGCAAAGTGGTTACAAGCTGGTATCCACTTTGCACAAGTCAGTGGTACATTTCTGAATGATAGTCTTTTTTTAATAGAATGATAGCTTTTTGGAGTATAAAATAAAAAAAACAGGCAAAAGGAAGGAGTCAGCCATGGGACTACATGCTACTGAAATATCAGGAGCATTAGTTGACCACATGGTAGATGGAGAAAAGGAAGCAACTACCCTACAGAAACTGAGGCATACATTTTTGAGGGTTTTGACTGGTGCTACAGCTTGGTGCCCAGCCAATTTCCCCTTCTTCCATACTTGGTGCTACCTCAAATGGGGTTGTCTTGGCATGGCACAGTGAGAGCAGGAACTGTTCCTGCAGTGATGGGAAACAGATCACTGAAACCTCCACATCCAGTACTATCCCATAGATGGTGCTGCCTTGCTGCAGTGGGAAGAGAGAAGTATGTCTGCAATACTGTGGTGTGGATGTGGGGGTAGATCATCATAATCTGTATTATCCCTCAGATGGTGACATTGTGGCAGAGTGGAAAATGTGATAGTTTAATGCAAAACTATCCCCCATCTACATGGTGACAAGTCCCTTGATCTACCTGGTCCCAAAATACATCTGTACTGAGACGACATGGAGTTGGCATAACCATGCCACATCCATGTCTCCAGTGTGTGCCCACAACATGACACCACACCATTCCTATCAGGACAAACAGGTTAAGCCCATCATTTCTGTCATCCTCTGCATTGGCTGCTGCAGGTGCTCTTGACATATGTGGAACTCAGATCGCCCAAGTCACAGTTACTGCTTTATTCCTCAGTGCCAAAAGAGCCAGCATACTTGGGACATAATTCAGTCTAATGAGATTACAAAGCTGTCACTAGAGAAAATCCTGGCCAAAGTTCAAAAGATCAACAATAAACTTGGTTACTTCATAGACAAAGCATTCAAAAGAGACAATTAAGTCAACAAGACACTGAATAACTGTCTGCATACCATACTAACAAAGGAAGTTTACTTTTCCTCTCTGTTCTTTTCATGTCTTGAAGCCTGAGGTTTATCATCCCACTGTTTTTATTGAACACATTTATAAGCACAGATTTAACGGGTCACACTACAGAGTCTCCAAAGTGGCTGAAAGTGTATCTCAGGTTTTCAGAATGTTTTTTTTTTCTTGTTTTTCTTGGATTGGACCTAAGAAAACCAACTCAGCAATTTGGAAATGCTTGAACCAGTTTGGAGCCTGCACTGATCTAAATGTTTTCTGCCTAAGAACACTCAGTAGATGTGAGTGTGTGTAACATTATGTAATGGTGTTCAAAACAGATCATGGCAACAAGATTTACATTGGATACTGCTTGCTTTCACCATCTTTATGAAGCCCTCTTAATGGTAGTCATACTTAGGCAGTCTTGAGTCTGACTAGATCATTTTCTGCGCAAACTAAATGTTTTATATTTATCTCTGTTGCAACCATCAGCAGTAATATTAAAAGCTTAGAACAGTGGAATAACCATTTCCTGCATTGAACTGTGTGGCACGTGCTATACGAATCCTAGCATTTATTTTTTTCAACAGGCTCCACCCTCTAGTTTCTTTTTTTGTTTGTTTTTGAGAGACTTGGGTGTACATGTGTGTGCCGACTTAATGCAGACAGTGAAACGCACTGTGTAGTTAGGTAAGAGTTATGCTGTAAGGGTCAGTAGGTGATAATTTGTAAAATCTGATTTATTTTATTAAGGACTCTAAGATGGTTTCTTTTTTAATAGTTTCACCACCTGTTAATTACTTCTGTTTAAAGTATGTGTGTGTATTTTAATTTGTTTTCAGAGTAAAAAGTCAGAAGTATGCATGCATGTTTAATACAAAGCAAAATGAAAATATTGTCTTGAGTAGTTCATTTAGTCTGTCCGTAGTTGTCACAGTAACTAGACTTTTGCTCTAAGGTACATTATATTAAGAATGGATCTCTGTTCCCTGGTATCACACAAAATGTAAGAGGCAACTGTTGTTTTTGGTTTTCCAGATGTCTAACTCCATGATCTTCAAATGCATGCTTATGGCACTGTAGGCATTTTATACTATGATCCTAATTGCAGAACTCAAGTCTTGTACATTGTTTTGAAGTCTAGCTGTCAAAATTAGTCATAGTCCAGTCTCTTTCTGACAAACTGAACTGTACTGTGGAATTTTGTTTCTTTCACATCATTTATTAAAAAAAATAGTACAATTTTCAATGGTGATATTAAATCTTATAAACACTGTGTTTTTAGTGCAAATTTTATAAATTGATCATTTTTCATCATGCTTTGTTTGGTTGGAGCAACCAGTGAAACTGTGATAAAAAAATCACAGGTTTTCTTATCCGGTCCCTGTGAGAATAATGGCACCACTCCTGATTTGCTGTTGCCTCTATCAGTTTTCCTTATTTACGCTAACTGAACAGCCACTGTAGGGAAGGCTGGATGTTCAAAGGATATCATTGTTAATAGGAAAAAAAAATCACAGGTTTTGTCATTTGAGACCACTTTCATCGGGATCAGTTACCGCCTATCTGGTCTGGATTTTGAACCACTGAGTTTTGATTGAGACTTAAGCAAAGAAAACTTGAAAGACTTTTTCTACACCAACTCCAATAATCTGAGCTCCTCTGATACAGGATTCTGTAAAACAGATCCCCACAGTATTAGCTGTGCTTGTTTGGCAATAGCTATATCCAGTTCATAGAATTTTCTTGGTAAATACTGTTAAGCATTTCTTAAGAGACTTCAAAAAATAGAACTGAGCATTGTTCCTGTGATCTGGGATTTTGGTCAAAAGTTGACTGTTTTGTGTCTGTTGGAATGACAGTGTTGGAGAATGACGGCATATTTTGTGAGCACAGTTTGACACAATTGCAAGGCTTCCACAGGCATCTCATAACCTTGCTCCACACCGGGTGGTGTCTATTTATCAAGAACTATTAGCCCATGACCCTTTATCGGGCACCTACTTGTAGTTTGTTCTTCTCTCACCCCCTCCTTTAAAGCTGGGGACTACAGAGTTAATCCTCCTTCTGTCTCTACTTGGGGGTCCTAAGGATCCGTGGTCCTTGTTTCTGTGATTGCTGAGGATTATGATATTTTCTCACCATAGATCTAATCCTGATAACCATCTCTTTAGAGAGAGAGATGATCAAGCATTAAGACAGTCTGTTTGGACTAACTTTGTAGCACCTTGGCTTCTCCACCGAAATACCAAATTAACGTTTGGAAAACTAAGGATGAAGACCACTGGGTGATCCCCATATTTATACCCCTAGATCTAGTCACACTTGCTTCTGCTACAGAGAAGACTGAGGCCCACTAAAATGATTTGTGGACTGAACTCACAATCTAATCAAACATCCTAGTGAAGACTCCTATTACATATCCTCTTTCCAGCAATGATCCAAAAGACAAGAACATGTTGTTTTGCTATTGGATAAGGCGGCCAAATTTTGGTGCAGATATATCAAGAAGGCATTCTGTGCTGGTACTAGACCTTAAGTCACTAAGCCATGTCTTTCATTTGTCCCAGTTCCAGTCTTCTGTTATAGAACATGTTGTGGAAACATTTTCAGAGCTGTTGGAGTCTCATCTGCTCCCTGACTGCCCCAGGAGTGTCTGGAAAGCACTCGTCATAATGACTTTTGTTTACTTCAAACTGAACTGTACTGTGGAATTTTGTTTCTTTCACATCAGTTATTAAAAAAATAGTACAATTTTCAATGGTGATATTAAATCTTATAAACACTGTGTTTTTAGTGCAAATTTTATAAATTGATCATTTCAATGACTTTTGTTTGCTTCAAGGAAGTGTGTGTGTGCTAATATCAGTGCTATAGTTGGTGTCCAAGGCTCACAGATATGTTTTTATCAGATAGTGTGACTCAGGTTCTCTTTCTGTAATGAAGAGCTGAGACAGACCATTACAAATCCCCTTTCCATTGTAAGATGACTTTTCAGGTCTCGTGGGCCAGGTAGAAGACCTGCAAAAGAGAAAACAGGTGTTGACCACAATGGTCGTCTGCTATCCTAGCTGTATATCCCCAAATAATTTGTCTCTCTTGGCCTAGTTCCAGTCCTCCCTTGTGTGCCATGCTTGGAAAACTCTGACAGAGTTACTAGATTATGTAGTCATGAATTCTTTGGCAGACTATTAAGTTATCTTCAGCAGACTTTAATATATCACAGCTTCCTCAGTGGGCTTTCACATAATCTGCAGTGTAATTATACTGATGCTGTGACTAAAGCAGCAGGCTCCTGGAAGCATTTTTGGCAAGTAGCATGACTCAGGCTGTCCTTTAAGAGTGAGTTGAGAAGAGGCAATTCTCGATGCCCTTTTCTGTGGTAAAGTTCTTTTTAGGAGTATCACAGAGATCATCCACCGTGTCAGAAGAAAGAAGAAGAAAAAGTTGAAATACATTTTGACCACAGTGGACGATATATGTGATGCTCTTAACTTCCTTTTCTTCTAGGCCAGCCTGTGAGCCTCCCAGCAGGCATACAATAGAGGCCCAGACACAGAAGTCTGGAGTATATCTCAGGATTGCATGTGGGATGGCAGCTAAGATAGCAGACGACCATTGTGGTCAACACCTGTTTTCTCTTTTGCAGATCTTCTTTGCAAAGCCATTGGAACTGGACCATATTACTCCTTACAGAGGATCTTGTCCCTCCCTCCTTCAGGAAAAAGCAGAGGGTTGTTTATTACAATTCTTCTCATCCAAAGAGAATGAGGGAATTCTGTCTGATCTCAGAGCTTGCTGACTTTAATAAGTACATCTGCTATGAGCTTGCTAACTTTAATAAGTACATCTGATAAGTAAAATTCCAAATGGTAACTTGCCAGGGGTCATAACTGTGCACACCCACACACAAGTCGTTTGGGTGATGTTGCTGGATATGATGGATACCTTTTGACACACCACTATCAGGAATATCCACAGAAGGTTCTTTTGATCTCACTCTTGGTGGGTTTTACTTTCATTTACAGAGTGTTGGTCTTTGCTTAATCTTCTACATAGAGTGTTTACCATTCTGCTTTCATGGTGGTATTGTCTAGAAGCAAAAGGAACTTATGGTATTCCCCCACCCTAGATAATGGACTCGTTGCGCCCCACCATGAAACTCCCTGTTAGTAGCCATTGTTTTAGACCCTTCCATGGTTGAAGGAGTGGAGTAGCCATGAATTGTAAGGAATCCTCTGCAGTTTCACCACAAAGCAATTCTTTCATTGGAATGGAGTTGCATATACTTTAGTGTCAGCTAAACCTGCTTGCTAAGTGTTTCCAGGGAGTCATGGCCTTGGTAGCCTAACTGAGGACAGAGATATATGGAAACATTAACATCTGATGTTGTTAATCTTCATTCATTCATTACTGATGGGTGAGTCAGCTGTTATAATAAACTCGCGCCAGCCAAAAAACTCTTGAGCTAAGCTTACCCATAGTGCCCCTCTTTCTCTATCACTTCAGATCTCATTTGTCGTGTATACTATCAAGATGTGTCAGGCCAGCTCTCAAGCTAAGTTACTTCTTTAAACATTTTCTTGGTTTTTCCTTGTGAGTTTATAATTTGTTAATAGTCGTTTAGAGTTTATGCTTATCTGTTTGAGTGCTCCCTTTCTTATATCTTACCAAGGTTTGGTATTCTTCCTACCATTGCTGGTACAGACCTTCCGTTATCTCTGAAGTAACTTTCAATACCATTGCTGGTTTCCCCTTCCCCTTTTCTCTCTTTACCTGTTGGGTACTTCCTTCTACCATTGTTAATAATAATAAAAAAAAAAAAAAAAATCCTTCCTTTCTTGACTGTGTGAGTGCAAACTTTCAATACCATTGCTGGTTTCCCCTCCCCCTTTTCTCTTTTCTCTCTTTACCCATTGGGTACTTCCTTCTACCATTGTTGATAAAAGAAAAAAAAAAAACTCCTTCCTTTCATGACTGTGTGAGTGTGTATTTCCTGATTGCTTGGAATTATACTACTGTTGGACAAGCTTTTTGCCGAATTGGGATAATCATTTGTCTTGTGTTTATTGTCTCGGCGTACCGCATCCGTCTGTTCAACCCCCATGCAAGATATGTAAGGGCTTTAGCGCCCGTACCTTGATTGAAAGGAAAAATAAATTGATCCTTAAAGGTCTTCTAAAAACTCTTTTCTCAGAGGCTATATCTCAGACAGAGGGCTCAACCTCTCCTAAAAAGGAACATAAAAAGAGGAGCCAGTCTGCACCTTCCTCTCCACATGTTAGTGACTCAAAATCAGTTAAATCTGCAGAACCAAAGGCAAACGTCCCTAAATTGTCATCAGCAACCTCGGCACCAGAGCCTCAAACCCTTTCTATGGTAACATCCTCAGTTCCAGGATCTCAACTATCTACTACAGTACCATCCTCGGCACCAATGCCTCAAGCACCTACTATGATACCGATTGCAACTGCAGAACCATCCAAAGCTTTAAAGGTGATGGCTTATCTCACTTTCATTCTTAACTGGTTGGGTTTGGAACCAATCCTCGGTTCCGACTCGGCCTTATACAAAAAGATGAGGTCTTCCACTAGCCCTATCCCCAGATCCCATTTGCCACTAAACAAGATCGGATGCTTCCATACCGGCTCTGGCTAAGTGGAAATTTCTTTACTTGTTTATTGCAAAATTGTTATTCTGCTACTTTTTATATAACTTCTAATTTATTAGATACTTTCTTTAGTTTTACAGTGTTCGCTGTTGTTGGTTTTTTTGCTTTTGGCCATCGTTTTTCCTCTAGGTGTTTTCCCTTCCCTATCCTGGCTTAAATTTACTTCCTTAAACTCATTTTAGTTAGAGGGCTTCTTTGATTTAATATTATTAATAACGAGCTTTTTTAAATTAGAGAATTTTTTGTGAAGGTGATTCTTTTTTTCCCCCCTTTACGCGAAAGCTCATTTAAATTAGAGGTCTACCGCTGCCCGTTTTCAGTTAGAGGGCTCCTTTTTTCTCCCCTTCTATCTTTAGGCAGTTTCGTTTAAGTTAGAGAACTACCCCCTTTCTGCTCAGTGTTATTCTCTTTTTGTTGTGGTTAAAAAAAAAACATATTATAGAACTAGCTGTACTTTATATTCCTTGTAGTGGTTAGCTATTATTATTGTGATTATATACAAACACATCTAAGGAACCCAAAGAAACTAAACCCTCTGGGTTCAAAACATGTGGAAAGTGTAACCAGAAAATGTAACTTACTGATGGTCACACTATTTGTGTATACTGCCTTGGGGGAGTTAATTTACAGGAATCCTATGTCGTTTGTCACTCATTCGGCCATAGAGTGCTGCTTGAGAGGAAAAGCAAGCAGATTTTAAGAGGTTTGCTAAAGACCCCCCCTCATTGAAGTTCTTGAAAAATGTCAGGGCATTTCTAAATTGACCAGATCTCCATCTACTAAGTCCGAGAAGTCAAGAAAGAAGTCATCCTCTTCTAGTGGCCAATAAAGCCACTTAAAAAATTGACAAAAGTAGCATCTCCAGAGCCAAAGACTGCTGGGCCCAAAAAAATCTACTTCCTCGGCTCCTTCTGTGTCAGTGCCAATGGAGTTTCAGTTACGGGGCCAGTCCCTGGAATTGGAGTCAGTTTCTCCTACCTTGAGATCCCCTTTGCTGCAATCAGCTAGATCTCCTGCTCCCTACTCTCAGTCCTCCAGGAACCTTTCTGATGATGATGATGATGATGTAGATCGGGTGGTGTTGAGGCTTTTGAGGATACCAGCGCTTGCCAAACTGTTCTCGACTCCAACCCAAAGGGATTTAGAGCCAACCAAGACTACTCCTTCACTATCGATTCCTCCTCCAATCCGATCTGCAATTTCGGAGCCGGAATGTCTCAAACTGATTGTAGTAGAACTGCCGAGACCTATCCCAGGATTTTTGGTTCCGAATACCGCTCCGACATCCTTGGTTCCATCTGAACTCGAGGAGGCTAGTAGCCGATGCTCTCCAGTCGAGTCCAGGGAGGGGAGTCAGGTCGGACAGTTGTTGGCTCTGAACTTGCCTCTCGGGGCTTCAGCATGGGTGAGCTTGGCTCCTACATCTACCTTGGAGCCAACCTCCCTTGGTTACAGGGATGCCCTGTGGTTCCTATGAGCCAGGAGTTTCTTCAGATTGGGGCCGGGAGGCATTCGAGGTGATGAGAGTGCTGTATCCACAGACAGATCCACTCTCAGGTTGAAACATTCTTCCCCCAAAGGCACTGGTGTCTGCCTCAGTATCACTGCTTCCTCAGAGACCCCAAGCCTCGGGATGCCCCATTGGGTGAAACCATCTCTTCTGAAACCTCTCCAGAATACCCTTCTGATGAGGTCCCTCGGAATAGACTATGCAAGAGGAAGCATCTAGACTCCCCAGAGGAGTCCATTACATCTGATATAGACCTCGATGAGTCAGAAGGGTCTCCACGGTCGCCCTCTGAGGATGTCTCCTTTGCAGACATCTTGGAAATACTTAAGCAGAGAGGCAGCTGGAAGCCCATCAGCTCCTTTTGAGGAGTCTGTATACATGAAGGCTTTTGGGTCTCACCCTTCCACCACTTGGTTGTCTCCGGCTTTCAACAAACTTATGGGACCTAGTTTGTCGAAAGGAGTGGGAGTCTCCAGACGCAGTGGAGCCCGTTCCTCAGAGGCTAAATAAATTCATAACTTTGCCTACGGGTAAGAACTTTCTTATGAAGGGAGTCCCAGTAGATATTATGGTGGTGGCAGCGGCCACAAAAAAGGAGCTTTCAGAGATGTCCTTTTCTGTCCATCCGCCGGAGTCTCATATGATGGACAGGTACAGAAAGCGCACCTTTTCTTCAGTGACATTTGCACTCAGATCACTGAATTATCTTACCCATTTTGCCAGTCTTCAAAGAGATCTCCTGAAGGAACTCGGAGATACTCCTCAAGGTTCTATAGCTGAAGGGGTATCAGAGAAAGTTACCGCTCAGCTCTCCACCTTAAATTCAGTAGTCAGCTCCTCCATGAGGCTTATCTCTTATGCAGCAGATGGAGCGAGTAGGGCAGCAGGTTCAGGAATTTCCCTAAGGAGACATTCCTGGATGCGGTTGTGCGACACTGCAGAGCCCTTTAAGTCTTCCTTTATTAAAGCCTCTTTCGACTGCTCATCCCTGTTCTTGCGAAAAGTTAAAGAGACACTGACCAGGTGTGAACAAGAAGGGAAAACTCTCTCTCCCATAGGAGTCCGTTTTTCCCTACATACTAGACCTTATCCAAAAGGTCAAAAGGGGGGAAGGATGTGGTTTTGAAAATTCCAGAGAGCTTACCTTGACACACATGGTGATCCTTCCCCTAGGGGCAGAGGGGGAAGCAGTAATGGAAGACGCCAACCTCACAGCAGAAGGGGCCCACAAAATCAGGGTGACAGGGAAACCTTCCTTGGCAAGCCCTTTCAGCGCTCCTGAAAGGAAGCCCACCTGTCTTTCTCTGGAGGCAGTCAGGGGTTGCTTATCTTTATACCCAAAAGCCTGGCTAAATATAATGAAAGACAAGTGGGTACAAAGTATCATATCTAGAGGTTACTCCATACCCTTTTCCTTTCCCGTACCAAACGTAAAAAATATCCCAGATGTTCCACCCAGTCAGAGGGAACAGGCAACTCTAGAAATTCAAAAGTTGCTAGAAAAAAAGAGTCATCCAGACAGTCCCTGTAGACGAAATAGGATCTGGAATTTACTTAAGGTTCTTTTTATTTCCAAAACAAAAAACAGGGGACTGAAGACCCATCCTTGATCTCAGCAAATTGAATATGTCGGTAAGAAATCCAATGTTCCAGATGGTAACACTGCAGTCAATACTCCCTTTTCTGGGACAAGATGATGGGATGTGCTCTGTAGACTTCCAGGATGTATGCTACCATATAAAAATGGACAGGTGATACAGGAGTCATTTGCGCTTTCGGCTGGGAGCCAGTCACTACGAGTTTCAAGCTCTGTCCTTTGGTCTCACTACAGCCCCCAGAGCATTCACCAAGTGTATGGAGGTGGTCACGGCTTACTTGAGATGCCTAGGATTCTGAGTGTTTCTGCATCTAGACAACTGGCTCCTAAGCGCGATCACCGAGCATCTACTCATAAAAGCGAGAGACACCACCTTGCAACTCTGCTGTTACCTAGGAATCATGATAAATTGCGAAAAATCTGCCTTGTTGCCATCTCAGCATATCACTTTTATAGGGGCAGATTTAGATACAACCAAAATGATGGTTAAACTTTCCTCCGAAAGAGTTCAAGTCCTACGACATCAGGTCCAAACCCTACTTTCCAAGAGGAAAGTACAAGCGAGAACAGTTATGCATATTTTGGGAACTATGTCAGCTGCAATAAACTTGAATCCATTAGCACGTTTGGATATGAGAATCCTTCAATGGCTACTTCTCACTCAGTAGTCCATGCAGGAGCTACCCATGTCTCACCAAATTATTATATCAGAATCTTGCAAGAAAGACCTTTGTTGGTAACATCAGTCTACTCAAGTGACTCTAGGTCAACCCTTTGTTCTCCCATAGTCTTTGGCTATAGTGACCGTGGAGACTTCCCAGGTAGGGTGGGAGGGGGAATTATCTGGGCAGGACAGTCCAAGGCACTTGCCAAGATCACGAGGCTCATTTGCACATCAGTGTCCTAGAGATGACAGCAGTGCTTTTAGCGTTGCAAACACTTCAGGACTCTCTTCTGCTGGAAACTATTGCAATACAGACAGACATGTCGGTTCTGTGGTATATAAACAAACAAGGAGGAACCAGATCTTACCCCCTTAGACGGGAGGCCCCAAGAGTATGGCAGTGGATGACCTCTTCCCAAAGCTTTCTGACAGCGATGCACATCCTGGGGAAAACCAATGTGATAGCAGACAAACTCAGCTGGGCAGTTCTGATACCTCACGAGTGGTCCCTAAAACAAGAAGCGGAGAAGATCTTCTGCAAATGGGGCCAGCCTTGCTGCGAACTTTTTGCCACAGCAATGAATACCAAATGCAGCAGCTACTTTGCCGTAATCCCCCCTCTGGGGGAGTCACTAAGGGATGTACTCATTTCCGATTGGCTCTCAGGTCTTCTCTATGCCTGTCCATTGATACCCAAAGTTCTTCATAAAACCAGTTATTTGGGAAGCAATTTGATACTCATAGCCCCATACTGGCCTCATCAAATCTGGTTACCCTTCCTTTGGCCTCACCTCCAGGAGAAGCCTTGGATTCTGGACCCAGTTCCAGACCTTCTGACTCATGTATCAGGAACGCTCCACCCTTCCCTTCCAACTCTTTGACAGCTTGGCTGCTCCAATTCCAAATATAGCCATCTTCCCTAGCATTTCTTCATCAGTGAAACATATCTTGATCTCGTCTCATAAGGCTTCAATGAGAAAGTTATATTTAAGCAAATGGATGAGATTTTATTCCTGGGCTCTGAATAACCACATAGATCTTTTTTCTGCCCCTATAGCTTCCATTCTCGAATTTTTGGCAAAGCTTTTCAGTTGAGGGCAGTGCTGCAGCTACCATTCGGGTTCAACTAGCAGCGATATCTAATTTTCATATAGGTGAATCGGGACCTTATGTGATGTCACACAGACCTTGCAAGGCCTTTCTTAAGGGCACTATCTGATTAAGACCACCCAATAAAGCCCCCTCATTACCATGAGACCTGAACTATATTCGGTTTGATTCTTCCCCCTTTTGAATCTGTATCATCCTGTGACCTAAAGTTTTTAACCGGGAAAACAATCTTTTTAATAGCCATCACTTCTGGTAGAAGAGTTTCTGAGCTACAAGCATTGTCAGTAAAGCCCACCCACATGCTCTTTCACAGAGACAGAGTATCTCTACAAACAATTCCATTCTTTCAAAGTATGTTCGGAATTGAATTTGAATCAGTCCATAGACCTGCCAATCTTTTTTCCAAACTATGGCAACAAGGCAGAGTACATGCTACCCGAACTTGATGTACGTTTCTGCTTACATAGGCAAAAGATTACAGAAAATCTGACCAATTATTTGTATCCTTCTCAGACATCAGGAAGGGTGCTCCTGTATCAAAAGTCAGTCTTCCAAAATGTTTATCAAATTGTATTACCTTTACTTACAAATCCCAAAATAAAGAGCTTCCCGTCAAAGTAAAAGGTCATTTTACAAGGGCTGCATCAAGCTCTTCTGCTTTTCGGGCCAGATGATTGATACCATTTGTGCAGCAGCAACATGGGCAAGGCCTCATGTCTTTATCACTCATTACAAAGTAATTTGGCCTCCAGGAACAGGGCCTCCTTTGGGTCCACTGTTCTGAAGAATATTCTCCCTGGAGCCACCCAGGAAACGGGTCTATATTAGATTGCCAAAACAGCATTACAGTGAATGCCATTTTGACAACACATAAACAGAGAAATCACAAAACAGTGAAACCCCAGGTCACCAATTTCAGAGCATCAATACACAACGCACTAGTTAAAACATTACAAACTGGAGGGCTTTGCCCCCACACCCCCTAACTAAATATACCAACTCCGAGATCACTCTACAGTGGGATAAAGGGCAATGTCATGGCTCAGGCCAAGCGATTCTTTTCCCTAGGAAAAAAAAAATAGCTGGCCTGAGTGTTCACTGTTTTGTGAGTTCTCTGTTTATGTGTCCTTGAAACAGCATTCGCTGTAATGCCATTTTGACAATCTAATACAGACCCCCAGGAAACATGGTGCTAAGGACACTGTCCCAACCAGTTAAGAATGAAGGCAAGATAAGACAACATCACATAAAGAAGTTATGTACTCACAATAATGTTCCATGTGTGATGTCCATCTCGCCTTCATTCTTATATCCCACCCAACTTCCCCCAATCTTTAGCTCCTGGAGGACAGAGCGGTTTTCAGTTGGGTATAATGGTTCACCGACCTTCTTCATTGCTCCATAACTGTTATTACTTCTATTGGTACCTATTGTTATATCAGCAAACAAGATCTGAGGAGTTCTCCTAGAGCATGATGTGGTAGGGTTACAGCCATGGGCTAGTGGAAGACCTTGAGCTTTTGTATAAGGTCAAGTCAGAACCCTAACCAGTTAAGAATGAAGGCAAGATGGCACTAAAAATAGAACTTCCAACTAGGGTCACTCCCTACCCCTCCTATACAACTTACTGGTCCTTTGACCACGGTGCCGAAGGGTGAAATACTCCCTCAGACCCGATGTTCCCCATTGTCAGATCCCTTTATTGGACAACAATTCTCTGTCAGGGATGTCACTCCGCTCCTCCAGGAGCCTTTCGGAATTCAATGTGGTGAGACTCGTGGATCATCTCCTGGTGGCCAGAGGAATCCCATCTCCTTCCAAATCCTCCCTCCCACCCACAGCCGAGGACTTTTCTCCATAGACTCCAACATATATACCTCCTTCTACCTCCATGGAGGTATTGGAGCCATCGACACTGACGCCTATCCCGGTACCAGTTTCTTCGGTTCCATCGGTAGACCTTATCATGGCTCCGGAACCTACCCTATGGTCATCGACTCACTCAGAGCCGAGCCATCCTCGGGATCGTGATTGGCCTGTTGGCAACATGACCCCTAGTGTGGTGCCTATTTTTTCTATGGTGCCGTCTACTATAGTTCCAGTTGTCTTGGTGACACTGAGTCCTGTTGTGGCTCCTTCCCAGTGTGTGGGCTCGTCAGAGTGGGGTGTGACCCCGGTCCCAAGGTTGTCTTTCTCGGTTCCAGGAGCAAACCCCTCTTCAGGTGGGCCTGCTTTCCAGGTGATGGAGAGGGCGCCTGCATCTGCAGGCTCACAGCTGGTTCCTTCGGTGCCAGAGACCCATATATGTCTGTCCTCTGAACCACAGCTGACACAGTCCATTACTCTAGGACATTGAGCATGGGAACTTCAAGATACCCTTTCACAAGGTACCCACCCTTCAGATGTCCCCGCTGAGGAGGTACCACCTAAGAGATCATGCAAGAGGAAGCACATGGATTTCCCAGAGGAATCCCTTACTGAAGATACAAACTACGATGAAAGGGAATGGTCCCCACGGTCACCCCCTGAGGATATCTCCTTTGGAGACATAATGGAAATTTTAAAGCAGCGGGGAGACTGGAAGCCCACCAACCTTTCCTCTGAGGAGTCTGTATTCTTGCAGACTTTCCGTGCTCGACCCTCTACTTCTTGGGTGATCCCGGCTGCAGATGAACTAGTTCAGCTTATCGTGCAGCGGGCTTGGAGGAATTCTAACACCATTGAACCTATCTCAAAGAGACCAGACAAAATTCTTTCTCCACCAGAGGGCAACCCATTTTGATCCAGTGGCCTATCATTAGACCCAATGGTGGTGGCGGCAGCCACTAAGAAGGAGCTTGCCGGGGAGAGATCTACTGTCCTTCCGCCAAACAGGGAGTCTCAGGCTAGAGAAGCAGGTGTATTCTTCTTCGACCTTTGCCATTCGGTCCTTGAATTACTTAGCACACTTCACCTGGCTCCAGAGAGGCCTAATCTCAGAACTCGCGGGAATCTTAGCAGGAGCAGTTTCTGAAGAGGTACGCGATAAAGTTACCTCACAGCTTACCACCCGGGAATCTATATCTAACTCATCCATGCATTTGATTTTTCATACTAACAAAGAAGCGGCTAGAGCAGCAGGTGCAGGCGTTGTCATGAAACATCATGCCTGGATGCGCCTATACAATTTTGTGGATCCTTTTAATTCTTCCTTTCTCAATGCTCTTCTGTTTTTGGCCCAAAGGTAAAATATACTTTAGCTAGGTGTGAAAAGGATGGTAAGACCCTGTCTGCCTTGGGCATGCTTTTTTCCTCTAACCAACGATCCTACTCTAGGAATCAGAGGAGTGGAAAGATGTGGTACAAGAAATGCCAGGGTCCTTTCCGTGACACACATGGTGAGTTTTCCCCCTGGGGCAGAAGGGGAAACTCATCTGGAAGACACCCCTGCAGAGGGGTCCGCGTAATCAGGGATCCATAGATTCTTTCTCTGGACAGCCCTATCAGCACTTCTGAAGAGCAGCCCGATTGCTTATCTCTGGAAGCAGCTGGGGGACGATTTTCTCTGCACTACTTTGCCTGGCAAATGATAACCATAGATTTTTGGGTGCAGACGACAATTACCAGAGGTTATCACATACCTTTCAATCTTTACCCAAAGCCACTAAGGCATATTCCCGATGTTCTACAGCTGCTCAAGAAATACAAAAGCTGCTCCTAGAAAGAGTCATCCAAGCAGTTCCACCAGCCACATAGGATCCAGATTTTACTCAAGGTTCTTTATAGTGCCAAAAAAGA
This sequence comes from Protopterus annectens, assembly GCF_019279795.1. Taxonomy (NCBI): domain Eukaryota; kingdom Metazoa; phylum Chordata; order Ceratodontiformes; family Protopteridae; genus Protopterus; species Protopterus annectens. Next base: position 1,153,479,697 of record NC_056739.1, read on the forward strand.
CAGGGGATGGACCTCAGCATCTTAAACAAATTTGTCAAACAAACAAAATTCCGGATGGTCACGGTTCAGTCTGTCCTACCCTTTCTAGAGAAAGATGACTGGATGTGCTTGATAGATCTTCAGTATGTGTATTACCACAGAAAAATAGACAAAGACTCCAGAAGATTCGTCCGCTTCTGACTGGGAGCCAATCACTACCAATTCCGAGCTTTGCCCTTTGAGCTCTCTATGGCCCTCAGAGTGTTCACCAAATGCATGGCAGTGGTAACAGCTTACTTGAGACTGCAAGGATTCTGGGTGTTTCCATATTTAGACGATTGGCTCCTTACCGCCTCCACCAAGCGTCTACTGGTTACAGCCTTACATTACACCCTAAAGCTAGTAAAATCCTTAGGGATCTCAATAAATGAGGAGAAATGCAAGTTGACTCCTTCTCAAGCTCTGAAATTCATAGGGGCAACTTTCAATACTCAATCTTGCTTACTCTCCCTCCCAATTCACAGATTAGAAAGACTAAGGTCTCAACTCCGGGTGATACTCTCTCAGGACAGTCTTAGCTATGGCAGTTTTTCAACTACTAGGATCAATGGCAGCATCGGTTACAATAGTTCCTCTGGCAAGACTACACAGGAGTCCCTTTTGACTCATCCTATGTCTTTTCAGATCCGCATTACAAATTGATGCAAACAAGATTTATTTTGGTGGACGAAGCCAGAAAAAGACCTATGGAGTCTTCCTTTCTCTCCCTGTCAGCCCAAGGCCACAGTGACCATGGATACTTACCCAATGCGATGGGTGGGGCATTTTAAGGGAAAGACCGTCCAAGGCACTTGGTCACCCGTGGAGACCAACCTGCATATCAGTGTTCTAGAACTGAGGGCAGTGCTTCCTGCTTGGCAAGCATTCCAATCTGTCCTCCCATTAGTGACAGTTGCTATCCTGTTCGACAACATGTCAGTGGTCTGGTATATCAGCAAACAAGGGGGAACCAAGTCCTACCCATTGTGTCGAGGGGACATGAGAATTCGGCAATGGGTGATAGCTTCCAACTGCTTTCTGATAGCAATACACATTCCCAGGGATTCCAACGTGATTGCAGACAAACTCAGCAGATGCATTCTCCACCTCATGAGTGGTCCCTCAGTCCTATCATAGCGGTGAAGATTTCCAGTCACTTGGGCCAGCCTTGCTGCGATCTTTTCGCATCCCCCGCAAGCCACAAATGCAGCAGCTACTTTGCCCTAATTCCCCGCAGGGGGAGTCCCTGAGGGATGTTCTAGTACACGATTGCCCACAGGACTTCTTTATGCTTTTCCTCTCCTTCCCCCTGACCCCACAATTTCTAAAGAAGGCCCTTCACTTGAGAAGCAGAATAATACTCATTGCACCCTATTGGCCATGACAAATTTGGTTTCCCTTCCTTTGGCCTCACCTAACCATCAACCATGGATTCCTGGATCCAACTCCAGGATTGCTGTCACACCCACAAGGGTTTATATATCCAAACATACCGAGCCTCAGGCTGACAGCTTGGTTCCTCCACTTCCGGTAACTGCCAGGCAAAATAACATATCCTCCCCTGTATGTCACATTCTTCTGGCTTCTCATAAACCATCCACCAGAACTCTTTATCTCAACAAGTGGAAAATATTCATAATTTTTTATCATTCTCAGGACCAAAACTGGGAAGATCTGTTTCCAAAGTGACTCTATCCAAATGGTTGAGAGATTGCATATGCTTTATTTACCAACAAAACAAAGCTCTTCTGCCTTACAAGGTCAAAGCGCATTCAACCAGATCACTTGCAACATCTGTTGTCTTCCATGGATGACATTTGTGCAGCAGCAACATGGGCTACTCCTTATACCTTTATCATACATTACAAATTGGACTTGATCACCAGTGGGAGAGCCTCCTTTAGTTCAATGGTATTCAGGAATATCTTTCCATAGGGCCTCCCAGAAAATAAAGTAGCTGGGAACTCTGTCCTATGAATGATTGAAGATTAACAACATCAGATAAAGAAGTTATGCTCTTACCATAATGTTCCATCTGTGTTATTGATCTTCATTCATTCATTACCTCCCACCCGCCACCCCCGCCCCCCACCAAAAGACTCCTGGAGGTTTGGATTTGGTCCTACTGTACAATAGGGAATTTGCTCAGATAAAGCCTCTGATTTTTCTCTTTTCTTTCTTATGGACAAACTTGTTCTGAGGTGATAGAGAGAAGGTTACTATGGGTAAGCTTAGCTTGAGAGTTTTTTGGCTGGTGCAAGCTTGTTATAACGGCCAACTCGTTTCCAAGGATGTAACCGATAACCCATCAGTAATGAATGAATGAAGATCAATAACACAGAACATTATGGTTAGAACATAAGTTCTTTATCTGTGAGTGTTTCATGATGACTACTGTTTCAACTGTCCAGTTTGCCCCTAAAGATGAGCCTCTGTGGACAGTGAAATGTCAGTGGCTACAAAGTTTTAATTTTCAGATGAACCTTTTCTAATATCCTACCCTTTTCAGCAGATTGTAGATGGTTGATTTACAGTGCTTTTGATAGTCTGTGTAGAGATGTCCTTCCTTCGGCTAAACCTGTCATTCATAAACAACAGAAGCTTTGATGATGGTTTAGTGTAGATCAGTGTATGTGTACAGCTTTAAAAAGCTTACGAGGGGCTTGCACAAGTGTATAAACACTGAGCACGTGCAAGCCTGGATGCCATTTTGTAGTTAACTGTTGAGATGTAAGCATGTATGTCTGTCTGTTAATCAGTTCATTTATATTTTGTAAAGCTATCCATCCTGTGTTTCTATGCAATAAAGCATATAAATGAACTGCCCCACCCGTTTGTCATCTGTATTAGAGAGAGAAGACCGACATGGTGTCTGAAAAGGACATGTGGCCAGAAAAGAATCTAGATTCTTCAGTTCGAGACTGAGAGGCACACCTAACACAGGAGAAATATATAGGAGTGACTCATCCCCACTGCACATATAACATTCTGAAAAATAAGGTCAGAAAGGAATTTCAAGTATTAAAACTTGCTCAAGCTATTACTTATTAGCAAAATATGAAACAAGATATTCAGAATGCTCTAAACGAATTTCTAGTAACCGAGATATCCGATACTGAGATATATTAACAGAAATATTCAAAATAACATTGGAAATGTTTGAAATAAAGTCCGAATTGCATAAAATGAATAAAATAAACAACCACATTTTTTTTGCTAAACACTACTTTTTCACATTAATTAAAGCTATTTGAGTTGTATGAAGTGTTCGCATGTTTGTGCAGTATTATAGTACAGTCATTTTGCAAAATACAGCCATTACAAAACATACTTCGCAGGGCAAAGCAGAGTTTATTGTGCATTTCAGTGTGTATGGACATAATTTGTTGGCATGACCGATGGATTTTGAAATCCAACTTCACTTATGTTTGACAATAATATTGCAGAGAACTGGAGAATGTTTGAGCAAGAGTACGATATTTTCATATAGGCTGCATTTTCTGATAAAGATGACTGTACAAAAGCATTTATTCTGCTTAATTTAGCTGGTTCAGAAGACATAGAAAGGGAGTGTTCATTTGTGTATTCACCTGCTTCTTTGCAGGCGAGGGAAAAACTTTCATATACTTGTATCGGCTGAGTCAAGGGAGGACCCCAAGTGCTTGAAACGTAAATTTAGAGAAATGTATAACCCCCAAACAAATGCTACAATGGAAAGGCACTTATTTTATACAAGGTATCAAAAGACTGGTGAAACTTTAACAGTATATATGACTGATTTGAGAAATAAAGCTAAACCTTGCAGATTTGGTGATTTAAGGGATGAGTTAATAAAATTCAGACGTGTGTGGTGTTAAAGGTGATGCTGTAAGAAAGATTTTGCTTCATGACAGTGATTTAACTTTCAGTAAGACCACTGAGGTTTGTCAGATATATGAGCTTACAGAAAAGCTTCCAGTAACTTCTAAAACCCATGTTGATAGTATGCAGCATGTCACATGGTTAACAGAAACAGGCCCGAGCACATGGCTGCAACTGTAAACCCTACAAGACTCAGAAAAAAAACCCATTGTAGCTTTCTAGCAAGTTCCAAGGCATGCTCTGGAAAGCGCACAATCTCAGTGAAGCATATGAGTGAGTCAGAAAACAAGCATAAGTTTGAGGGCACCTGTCCACTCAGCTTCATAGCCAACTGTTGTAATTGTGGAGGAAGTTATGATCCTAAAAGGGAAAAATGTTTAGCTTTTGGTCAGCAATGTCACAAATGTAATATGTGGAATCATGTCAAAAGGCTTTGTAAATCAAAGGGCACATATTCTTTTATTAAAAGGGAACATTCAGAGAAACAAATTGATCATTTAGAAAGGTGCAACCATATTCTTTATGTTGATGGTCTGTCAGTGCTTAATGAAACAGTCAATGCAGTAGATTTAAGGGCAAAGAATGAAGTATTTTGTGCTGAAGACCCATACAGCTGAAAGTTGACACAGGTTCAAAGTGCAATCTTATGACTGCAGAAACATTTGCTAGAGTATGTTCTGGTGAGAAGTTTGATTTGCAACTTGTGTGAAGCTTGTTGTTTATGGTGGTGAAGAGATTCAAATGGAAGACTTAATAGTACTTTCATGTTACCCTGCTGGGAGAAGCTACTACTTATTTCAAGTAGTCAAAAGGTATGTCCAGTCATTATTAGGGCTCAGAGACAGTTTAAAAATGGGACTTCTTTCATTTAATAAGGAAGTCTATCATGTTAGCTTAAAAAACACAGTTCTAATTTCACCCAGTATATTTCCTCTACCTATGCTGATCTTTTTGAGGACAAACTAAGCAAGCTTCCAGTTGTACACTCCATGAAGTTAGATCCAGATGTCAGTTCAAAGCTGAGCTAGAAAAATGGTGCAACAAGGTGTAATTTGTCCAGTTGGTTCTTCAACCCCAACTGAATGGGTATCTTCCATGGTGGCTGCTCATAAGAAAAGCTCAGATGTCAACAGAATATGTACTGATCCACGAGATTTGAACAAGGCACTAAAGAGACCTCATCATCCAATGTGTGCAGTCGAAGAAGTTGCAGCTCTGATGCCAAATTCCACTGTTTTTTTCTGTCTTAGATGCAAAGAATTCATTTTGGCAAAATTTGCTTGACAAGAAATCCTCGTTGCTAACCACTTTTCGTACTCCGTTTGGCAGGTACAGATTTTTGAGAATTCCATTTGGGATAAATTTGCCAGTGAATTCTTTCAGCATGCAATGGAGCAATTTTTTTTTCTGAGTACCCCTATGCTGTTATAGTAGATGATGTTCTATTAGGAGGTAATGGTGAAGGTGACCATGACAGAAACCTCAAAAAATTCTGGAAAGAGCACATCAAGTGAATTTTAAGTTGAATCATAAGATGTGCAAGTTCAGGCTGTGAGAAGTCATCTATTCTTAAGATGCCACCTCCAGACAATGTTCAAGCCCTTCAGCGTTTTCTTGGCATGGTTAGCTACCTAGGCAAGTTCATTCTAGACTCAAGCCAAGTAGCAGCACCACTTAGAGAGCTGACAAATAGAGCTATGTCCTGGTCATGGTTACAACACCAAAGAGCATTTGATGTCCTGAATCAGAGAACTGTCAGTGATCCACCAACTCTCAGATACTATGATGTTCACAAATCACTTTTTCCTGTGATGCTTTGAAATTTGGTCTTGGTGTAGTCATTCTTCAAGAGCGTCAACCTGTTGCCTATGTGTCCAGATCATTAACCTAAGCTGAGATGCAGTATGCTTAGATAAAGAACTTTTGGCAATTCTGTTTGCATGTTCAAAGTTCCATGATTATATTTGTAGTAGACCTATCCAGATTGAAACAGACTGCCAACCTCTCGTTACTATTTTGAGAAAACCTATGCATTCAGCTCCAGCCAGATTGCAACGTCTGATGTTGAGATTGCAGAAGTAACATTTCAGTCTTGTCTACATGAAAGGCAAACTTCTTTATCTTGCTGATATATTATCCAGATCACGGTGCAAGACAGTAATATACTCTTGTTGCAAGGACTTTGGAACAATGAATTTTGGACCTTCCATGATAATACCATTATCAGACAAAATCTCATCTCTGTACGGAAAATAAGGTTGCACTTCTTGAGGTAAACTATATTGCCGAAGTAGCAGCAGCTCTAGTAGAATGTGTCTTGATGTTTCCAGGGACTTGCTTTCCATGATGAGAATAACAGAATCTGATACCATGGGCAATCCATTTTGAAATGGTCTGTTTTGTAATGGCTTTACTTTGAGAAGTAGCAACATAGGCCACAAACAGTTGGTCTGTTTTTCTCAAGGACTTTGGGTTAAAAGTAGGAAGGTGAATAGTTTGAATCAAGGCCACCTTTGAAACCACTTTAGGCATAAAAGTAGGGTTAGTCCTCAGAGAGACCCTGTCTTGATGAAAAATAATGAAAGGTTCCACTGCCATGAGTGCTTGTAACTCCGAAACTCGCCTGGCTGAAGTGATTGCCAAAAGGATTGCAGTTTTCCAGGATAAATACTTTAAATCCGTAGTGCCAGCAGGCTCAAAAGGAGGCAAGGTTAGTTTTTCCAACACATAATTAAGATCCCAAGCAGGGGTTGGAGCTCTCCTAGGGGGCCTTAAGTTTTTTGCCCCTCTGAGGTATTGTTTAAGTGGATGTGAAAAAATTGGAGGATCCGTGCTGTAATGAGCAGAGACAGCTGAAGCATGTGACTTAACAGATGAAAAGGATAAGCCCTTGTGTAACATCTCTGTTAGGTATTGCAAAACCAGAGGAATGTTTGGAGAAATAGGATCCGAACCTTGAGCCTGCATCCATGCACAAAATCCTTTCCATTTACTTGCATAAGATTTTCTGGTGCTAGGCCTTCTGGCTTCTAAGAGAACATCCATTACCTGTTTGGTAAGGGTAGAGTTGTTCAAAGGCCCTGGATTCGCCAAGCTGCCAGGCTGAGAGTCTTGATATGGTTGTGCCAAATCCGACCCTGCTGAATTAGAGGTAGAATCCAAAGAGGTTCCTGGGATAGATTCATCAGAGTTGAGTACCAGAATTGTCAAGGCCAATTGGGGCCAGTAAAATCACCTTTGGTTTGTCCTGTTTTATCTTTAACAACACTCTTGGAAGAAGAGGCAGTGGAGGAAAGGCGTACACTGAGAGGTTCTTCCAACTGAATGAGAGAGCATCCACTTTCCATGCCAGTTTGTTGTAAGTCCTTGAGCAAAAGGTTGGTAACTGGTAATTCTGGGGAGAAGCGAAAAGATCTATGTCTGGGCATCCCCAGGCCTTTGTGATCATCCTGAAAATCAGAGTATCCAACATCCATTCGTGTGGATCTGATAGGTTCCTGCTTAAGGTATCAGCCAGAGAATTCTCTTTTCCTGGTAGAAATTGGGCTTGTAAGTCCACCTTGTAAGTCAATACTGTGTTCCAGAGTCATGGCCAGTCTGCAAAGGGGGTAAGAATGGGAACCCCCCTGCTTGTTTATGTACCACATAACTGTAGTGTTGTCCGTCTTTATCAATAGCTGCCCTGGCTGCAAAAGATCCTTGAAAGCCATCAGGGCATTCTGCACAGCTAACATCTCTTTTAAACTGATGTGAAGGTGCATCTGATCCTCCGTCCAGGCGTCTTGTAAACATTTTCCATGCATGTTGGCTCCCCATGTATAATCCGAGGCGTCCGTAGTTATAACTTGCTTGACTTGTGTGGGATTTTAGAACCTCTTCAGCTTTAGCCCCAAACAAAACATTTTGTTGAACAGGAGCATCCAGTAACTTTGCCTTAACCTGATCAGGCAAACTTTGTTCCTTTAACCAAGCATGTCTTCTAATGACTGTACCAGTAGCAGCTGCTCTGCAAGACGCTTCTAAAGAATCAAAACCACAGTGTAGGGTATGCTTCCCCACTTGTTCAGTAGCATGCAACAAATCCTGTAATTCCTTATTCTCAGCACAAGCAGAAATAGCTAACATTTTTTGCTTCATAACAGACAAAAGGTACTGCTGATATTTCAACATGTGAAATTGACAATTCAAGGCTCTAATAGATAGAGTAGCAGATGTATAAACTTTTTTACCCCATCTCTCCAAAGCTCTGGAATCCCTGTCTGAAGGAATAGGGTTTTTAGCAGTGGCAGCCTTAACTCCCTTAGGACCCTGAGAAATGGTTTCTGGATCAGCTGTAGGGTTTTTATAAAGAAAATTGTGAGTATCTGGGACCCTGTAATATCTATCAGGTTTCACAGAAGCCGGAGGGAAAGAATCAGGACTTAGGTTAGATTCCACAAAAACATCATCCACAATATCTAAAACTGGGGGAATGGCCAAGGGCCTATGCTGGGGGAGTAACAAAAAATCCCTGAGTCTCCTCTTGGATTCAGAATATTCCTGACCCTCCCAGTGGAAATGCTCCCTCATGTCATGCAAGGTTTCCCCAAAGGAATAATCTTCAGGAGGAGAGGCTGAAGGAATGGAATCTTCAGCATCAGAATCCTCATAAGAAGGGAAAGAATAATCTTGCTCAGAGGAAGAAACAGAGGAAATAGATACTTGATCAGAAGATTCATAATCTAGCTCTTGTCTAGGCCTTTTGTCTGGAAGGGGACAGGAACCCCTGATCATAGTCAACAGGTCTTCGGCCATTTTGAGCATTTGTTTCTGTGGTCTAGGCCCCGGATCCAAAGAGGCCTGAGTTTTGTTTCTTTGCTTTGGAAGGTGTCTTTGCCTTTGTCTTTGCCATATTTACATGAAGCTGTGTAGGCCTGAAAACTCCCTCAGAAGCCGGTACCTGCCTAGCGGCTCCGGACCTATCTGAGGGAGCATTATCCGAAGGTCGAGTCCCTTGAGATTCTGAAGGCCTCATCGGCTCCTCGTGGGAGTCCGTATCGGCAAGCGGTTCCGAAGTGGTGGACATCAGGGGCTGCTAAAGCGCCTCACTGACGACGGCTGAACCGGCAACTGGCTCTGGTTGAATATCATCGTCCATTTTGGACCGCTGAGGCCTGCCCTTGTCCTTGCGTCTTTTATAAACTTCGGTGGTCGGAAGAATATCCGACGACATTTTGTAATTAAATCTTCTCCCAAAATAGTGAAAAGCAAAATCGTACCGACGCTTTATAGTGCGTTGGTTAAATCTAGCACAAAACCGACAACTAGCTATGTCGTGGTCAGGGCCTAGGCAAGGAATACAGTAAGAGTGAAAATCCTTATGAGGTATTTGCTTCCCACAAGAAATACAATTATTAACTTTTTCTGACGTCGGTCTGGAGCAAGAAAAAAGTTTCCCCAATGGGGTACTTAGCTTTATGAAGAGAAAATCTTCGGTTTGAAACACAAAAATTACACAGGAGACGGCTGACCGGCACTTGCAAACTGCTTCTGCTTCGGGCACCGCTCGGCAAGAAAGACTGAAGAAAATGGCGTCGGCTGGTGGCTTTATACCCCTGGCGCACTGACGTCAGGGAAGGAGGGACTACAGCCGACACCGGACCCAGACTTTGGGATTCTGGCCGATCGAGGGCTGCCTGCAGCAGCAAGAACCCTACAGTGATGACTGCAACAGTGAAACACGATGAACATCAGAGAATTGTCAGTCCACCAACTCTCAGGGACTATGATGTTCAGAAACCAGTTACTTTTTCCTGTGATCCTTCGAAATTTGGTCTTGGTGTAGTCATTCTTCAAGAGGGTCAACCTGTTGCTTATGTGTCAAGATCTTTAACCCAAACTGAGATGCAGTATGCCCAGATAGAGAAAGAACTTTTGGCAGTTGTGTTTGCATGTTCAAAGTTCCATAATTATATTTATGGTAGACCTATCTGGATCGAAACAGAATACCAACCTCTAGTTACTATTCTGAGAAAGCCTATGCATTCAGCTCCAGCCAGATTGCAAAGTATGATGTTGAGATTGCAGAAGTACCATTTCAGCCTTGTCAATGAGGGACTCTGCCTAATCTGGACTGGGATTTTATTCCAGAGTGAAGGGAGCCTCTGGGTTATGAATCTGTCTCTCCAGTATGTCCTATTTATTTCAGTGCTGAGGTTCAAGTCTCTCGAGCGCGTAGCTCGATGGGATTTGGATTTTCTGAGGTGCAGCATGTCCATTAATTCCGGGTTGGACATGGCTCTATACGTCAGGCACAGATCGCCTCTGAGCAGGCGGTATGCCACTGAGTAGAGCTGGAGTTTCTTTAACCGGGCAGCATATAGCATCTGTTTGAGCCCTATGATCCTCTTGGTGAGGTACTTTTGGGGTCTTTCCAGTTGCTGCAGGTGTCTGGTAAGGTACATCCCGAAAGGGGCATTGTACTCAATTATGGGCCTGATGAGGGATGAGTAAAGAGGCACAATGACCTCCCCTGATCTAGATGTGAATCCCTTCATGATTAGGTGGACTATATAAAATGTTTTTCTAACCACTTTGGCCATGTGGTTGTCAAATGAGAGATTGCTATCAACTTGGGTCCCCAGGTCCCTAATTACTTCTTCTGTACTTAATGGATTACCACCTATGTGGTAATTTGTGGGCACTTTGTTTTTGCCAAAAGGGATGACTATACACTTTTTGGCGTTTAGCTTGAGGCCATGGCTCTTGCACCAGTTGTCTGTTTCTATGAGGCCCTTTTGGAGGATGCTTGTGTCAGCTGGAGAGTCGATTATGGAGCCCAGTTTGCAGCCATCTGCAAACTTAGTCAGCCACAGCCCTTCCGTGTTGGCCTATACCTCCGAGAAATATATACCGAACAAGAGAGGTCCCAGGACTGAGCCTTGTGGGACGCCACTTGTAACTGGTTTGGAGTCTGACATGGCTCCAGCAATTCTAACCATGTGGGTTCTGTCCTTGAGCCAGTTTGCAATCCATCTAGTGACATAGGGGTTTATATTTAAGCTGGTGAGCTTATCTATAATGCCCGAGTGGGGTATTGTATCAAAGGCTTTTGCGAGGTAGGCTGTGTGGACCACCTTCCCCTCGTCAATGACCTTGGTGACTGTTTCAAAGAAATCAACCAGGTTTAAGAGGCAGGATCTGCCCTTAACAAAGCCGAACTGGGTAGGATCGAGTTTCTGTAGGTCCCCTATATCTTTATTTATGAGGTCCATGATGATCCTTTCCATAGCTTTGCAGACTAAGCTAGTCAGGCTTATGGGGCAATAGTTTCCAGGATCCGTTGAGTCACCACCTTTGTGGATAGGGACCACTGTTGCTGTACGCCACTCTTTGGGTACATATCCTGTAGTAAGGCTAAGATTGAACAATAGTTTTATGTTTGGGTTTAGCTCTTCTTGGAGTTCATGTAGGATGCAGCCCGGGACACCGTCTGGTCCCATTGATGCTGTGTTTTTTGCTTTGGAGAGGGGAGCTCTTACCTGAGCATCTGAGATGTCAGGGGGGCAGCACTCTGCTGGGATAAATATTTGCCCTTTTCGTGGGGGGGGGGGAGTTTGCACTGAACCTGGATGTTGGCAATGTCTGTGGGTTCGGTTTATTTTTTGTCATTTTGGACTAATTCTGAGCATGTCTGGGAATTCCCACCCAGGTTCCTAACATAACTAAAGAAAGCCTTGTGATTATCCTTAGTGTCCTGTGCAATTTTTCTCTCGAAGCTGGCCTTAGACGATTTTATGAGTGCCCGTAGTTTTTTGCTAATACTGATCAGACATGCCTTCCCTTTTTGGGATTTTGCTCTATCATGTAGTAGCTTCCTCCTTCTTTTGTATAGTTTGTTTATGACTGGGGTCCACCAGACAGGACATCTGCCTTTGGAGGATTGGGTCTTGGTTTTATTTGGGATTGCATGATCCATGCATTCCTGAAGATGTTCATAGAATGCGTTTATAAAGGATTCTGTGGTCTGGGCCATATTTTCCACAGGCCCGGGGCTTTGAAGGATTCCACCTCGGTTTTGAGGAGTGTGGAATTTGCTTTAGAGAAGGTTTTCACTGTGGTTTTCAGGGCAGGGGGTGGAGTCGGGATGTGAATATCCAGTGAGATTAGTTTATGGTCTGATCTTACCAGTGAAGGATACACTTCTGGTCTGGAGCATAGAATCCCCATGTTGGTGATGATCAGGTCCAGTATGTTTTCCCCTCTTGTGGGAGTGGTAACAAGTTGTTCCATAGCATTTGAGTTTATAAATTGTAGGAACTTTTGGGCTAGGGTGTTGGGGCTTGAATAATGCTCCCAGTCTATGTTTGAGTAGTTGAAGTCGCCCAATATAATGGTGTTTGGAAAGACCTTCATATTTTCCAGTGTTCTCAGGAATGCCGAATGGGGTTCCTGGGTTTGGGAGGGTGGTCTGTAGCAGGCTATAAACTGGAAGGCAGTTTTACCCACTGTTAGTTGCACATGGATAGTCTCTGATGCTTCATACTGTGCCACCAGCCTGGAGGTGTGGGTATCTTTGATGAATATTGACATTCCCCCTCCTTTTGTGGTATGGTCCAAGTTTTGGGGCCAAAAAGCATGTTATGAGGTATAACCTGGTAGTGCTGGGGTGCATCGATTTTTCTCCATGCTAAGGAGAGTTTTGAGTGCATGCATCTTGAGGTTTAGACTTCTGGCATTGAGTAGCATTACTCTTAGTTTCTTATCCCTTGTGATACCTATGGAGGTTGGTTTGTCTTTTGAGCCTTGCCTAAAAAAGGCACTATGGGGGTAGCAAGAGCCTTTGCCAATATCCGAAAGCCCAGGGGTGACAGGTGCAAGCCGTCCCTAACGAAGCATTGTGGCTTGTCGAGCATGTCATCCCAGGCTGACAGGAATTGGATCCCCTTTAAATGACACCAGTACTTAAGCCAATTGTTGAAATTGATCATCTTGTCTTCATATTGTGGCATCATTCTTGGTGAGGGTAAGATGCTACTCAAGGTCAGGGTCATACCGGCCTGGGCTACATGCTCAAAGAGCTTCTCTATGTCTCTTTTCATGTAGTCCAGGGAGGTACATCTCAGGTCATTCACACCAGCATGGACAATGACTGAGTCATATTTGTACTTGCCTTGGAGTGACCTAAGTGCTTGTGTTATGTGCCAGATCCTAGCACCCGACAGGCAACTCACCATGACCTTCTCCTTGTTCAGCCTGGTGAGCGGGACGTCAGTGTGCCTGATGATAGAGTCACCTATTACAAGTGTATCAGGTGTGTTGTTTAGCCTTAAGGGCTATGACTGTTTGGCACACTGGCTTTGTGAGCTATGTGTTGCACGTGTTTTGTTTTGGGGTAGCGGTTGCTTGGGTGTCTGCTTTGGAGGTCTCTGCTGCTTAGGCAGATTTTTATTTAGAACCTCCAAGTATGTTTTTCTGTGTTTATGTGTTTGGTTTGCTGTCGTGGTAGGTCTATGTGAGACTGGAATTGTAGTGAGTGTGGTTTCCTTCTCCTCCTGACTGGTTTCGCCAGTACTGAGTTGAGAGAGCTTAGCCTCCAGTATGGCTATATGGTTGCATCTCTCACATGTGTTGGAATTTGTTGGGAGGAGGAGAGGGTTGTCTGTGTACATGAGGCAGTTGTAACATTGCCTCAGGATTCCCAGATTCACCAGCTGGACCGGAGAGGAGATTGACAACTGACCTTTGGACATGCTAGAATAGTATTGGGAATTCCTTTATAATTGAAAAAAAGGGCCAATGGGGAATGAGGTATTCAAGGGGAGTTTGTGAGGGTGTAGTGCTTTTAATATTTTAGTGCTGACTTATATAATTGCTTTAGTGAGCAAGTGACAGGTAACTTAAATGCAATGTGTTTCAGGTAACTTAAATGCAAAAATGACAAACAATAGCTTTCTTTCAAGTGAAACAAGGAAATAAGTACAGTAAGCAATGCAGATATCACTAGGGATTCACAGAAGCGCTGAAAAGACGTGTTTTAGGTGGAATTAGCATTTCAGGGAAATAACAAGCAAACAAACAAGCAGCATACAAATAAAGCTAGATTCAGCAGGCCTGGATCTAGTCTATGCTACAGCAAACAAGGTGTACCAATTTCAGAAAGAAGCAGTTAAAATATGCAGGCACTATAAGCCTTTAACCAGAAATTCCCAGCTCAGAAGGGCAGAGTCCAGCGTCTTCTCCCACAAGAGTGCAGACCACAAACCCTTTTAATGTAAAATAACTGGCCTGAAGCCCAAGTGCTTAAACTAGAATTAATATATTTTTAGAATAACAAACACTGAGCCCTCAATCAGTAGGTTTTTCCAACTAAAAGATAGGGTGTCCCCTTTCCATGCTTGTCTGTGATAAGTCCTTGTGCAGAATCTTTTCAATTGATAATTTAGAGGAGAGGCAAATAGATCTATGTCTAGGCTCCCCCATTTCTCTGTTATCATGCTGAAGACTTGTGGATTTAGTTTCCACTCGTGAGAATCCATAAGGTTTCTGCTTAAATCATTTGCCAGACTGTTTTGTTTTCCTGGCAGGAATTGAGCTTGAAGATGTATTTGGTAGGTCAAAGCTGTGTCCCACAGTGCCATGGCTAATCTGCAAAGGGGGTATGAGTGTGTGCCCCCTTGTTTGTTTATATACCACATGACTGTGGTGTTGTCCGTCTTTATCAGTAGTTGTCCTGGATGAAGTAAGTCCTTGAAGGCTGTTAGGGCATTTTGAATGGCTAGCATCCCTTTCTGGTTGATATGTAGATGCATTTGTTTTGGTGCCCATATGCCCTGAATGCATCTTCCTGCCATGTGGGCCCCCCAGGCATAATCTGATGCGTCTGTTGTTAAGGTTTGGCTGACAGGGGCTAGAGTGAAGGGCTGTCCCATGTTTTGGTGACAGGTTTTTGCCAACCATAGAAACTCCTGTTGCAGGCAGGGAATGAGAGGAATAATTGTTTCCAGACTGTGTGAATGTTGACTCCATAAACTTTTTAGGTACCATTGAAGTTTCCTCATATGCAGTCTTGAATATGGAATTAGTAGGATGCAGAATGCCATGAAACCCAGAGCCTGCAGAATTTGTCTTGCAGAAGACTGGGTTTTTGTTGCCATCAGTTTGAAGTAAGTAGTCAGTTGCCTTTGTTGGTCTGGCATAAGGTAAGCCATCTGGGCAGTTGTAATCAAGCTTGCACCCAGGAATGTTATCTTTTGAGAGGGTACTAGTTGTAATTTCTTTTCATTTACTATGTACCCTAGGCATTTTCACAAATGCCAGGTGTCGAAGAAGAGTGTCCTTGTTCTCTGCTTGAATGAGACAGTCGTCCAAGTAAGGATATATTTGTATACTTCTTTGTCTGCAAAATGCAATCACTGGTACCAGGCAATTTTTAAAGACCCTGGGCGCAGTAGATAAGCCAAAGGGCAGTGCAGAGAATTGGTAATGCATTAAGCCAGCCTTGAATCTGAGGTACCTTCTGCACGAATGTCCTATTGGGACATGCAGGTATGCCTCTTTTAGGTCTAATGTCACCAGCCAAGCATTCTTGCCCAGCATGGGCAGAAGCTGCTGCAAAGTCAGCATTTTGAATTTTGGAATGTCCAGGAATGTGTTCAAAATTGATAAATCCAGTATTGGCCACCAGGCCTTGCCCTTTCTGGGTACTAAGAACAGTCGAGTAAAACCCTTGTCCTTTTTCCTGTTCTGGTACGGGTTGAATGGCCCCCATATCCACAAAGATGTAACCTGTTTCTGTGCCTCAGCCCATTGATTTTTGGGCAGATCTGGCCAACCGTTTGCCATTGGCAGAGTGTGGAAATGGAATCTGTATCCCTGTGATACTATGTTTAGTACCCACTTGTCCTGGGTTATTAACTGCCAATTTTGAGCAAAAAGTGCAAATTTTCCCCCTAAGGGTGCTGTCAAAAGATAAGTGCTTGGTGTAGGCAGAGGGAAGTCATTGGGGCGGTTTTCTGTAGGTTTGCGCTTTATTTTCCCCTGATTTGGAGGTAGATGTGCCCCATTGCTTTGACCTGTATGAATCTTGCGCCTGGTATCTGGAATCTTTTGGGCATCTGGATTTGCCCCTTTGAGCTCTGACACAGGAAAGGACCAATTTTTTGTAGGCTAGTGTCTACTGAATCTTGGTGGCTGCACTTGTAAGAAGTCTTTAACAGTTTGCATAGACTTAGCTTTGTCTTCCATTTTCTTTAAAACCTCTTCGGCCTTAATACCAAACAGAGAATCATGCTGTAAAGGTGCATCTAGCAATTTAGCTTTAACATGATCAGGCAAATTTTGTTCCTTTAACCAGGCATGCATCCTAATCACAGATACAGTAACTGCGGCCCTGCAGGAGGCCTCTAAGGAATCAAAACCACATTGCAAAGTATGCTTTCCAACTTGTTCAGCTGCATGCAATAATTCTTGCAATTCTTTATTTTCTGCACATTCTGAAATCAACATAATTTTCTGTTTCAGCAATCCAATAACATGTTGTTGGTATTTAAGCATATGAAATTGACAGTTTAAGGCCCTGACTGCCAAGGTTGCAGATGTATAAACCTTTTTCCCCATCTGTCTAGTGCCCTAGATTCTCTGTCAGAGGGGGTAGGATTTTTTGCTGTTGAGGCCTTAACTCCCTTTGGACCCTGTGAAATAGTTACCAGGGTTTCTAAATAAAAAGTTATGTGAGTCAGGGACCCTGTAATATCTGTCAGGCTTACTGGGAGCCAGAGTAAGGAGTCAGGGGTCAAGCTTGACTCCGCAAACACATCATCCACAATGTCTAAAACAGGAGGAATGGCTAAAGGCTTGTGCTGAGGGAGAAGAAGGAAATCCCTGAGCCTCTTTTTTGATTCTGAGAAGTCTTGACTCTCCCAGTGAAAATGCTCCCTCATAGTATTCAAGGTTTCTCCAAATGAATAATCCCTCTGGAGGAGATGCAGATGGAATAGACTCCTCAGAATCAGAATCCTCATAAGGAGGTATAGATAATTCCCGATCAGAAGAAGAATCAGAAGAAATAGAAACCTGATCTGAAGATTCATAATAAGTGTCTTGTCTAGGCCTCTTATCTGGAGGGGGATGGGTACCCCTGATCAAGGTAATAAGGTCTTCAGCCATTTTGATCATCTGTTTTTTAGGCATAAAGGCCTGTGAACGTGGGTCATGCGTCAGTTTTTTAGTTTTAGAAGTTGCCATTGTCTTTGGTTTTGCAGCTGTCGTCAGTTTGATATATAAATGTTGAGGCCTGAATACACCCTCAGAAGCCGGTGCCTGCTCAGCGGCTCCAGACCCATCCGAGGGATTTACATCTGTTGGTCCAATACCTTGAGTATCTTGCGGCATGCCGGACTCCACATGGGTGTCGGTAGAGGCCTGCAACTCAAAGGTAGCGGGTATCAGGGGCTGCAAAAGAGCCTCACTGAGTACCGGCGAACTGGCGACTGGCTTAGGAAAAGCTTTGTCATTGGTTTTGGATCTCGACTGCCTTTCTCTGTCCTTTTTTTGCATTTTTTATGTACTTCGGTAGTCGGATTGCTAAATCTGTTTCCAAAATGCTTTGATGCAAAAATATACCGACGCTTAATAGTGCGTTGGTTAAATCTAGCACAAAACTGACAGCCAGGCACATTGTGATCAGGGCCTAGGCAAGGAATACAGTTTAAATGGAAATCCTTATGAGGTATTTGCTTCCCACAAATAATACAATTATTAACTTTTTCTGACATCAGTAAAAAGCAAGAAACAAGTTTCTCCAATGGGGTACTTAGCTTTAGTGAAGACTTTGGTTCTGAAACTCAAACTGGAATATTTCAGTAGTCGGCCGACCGGCACTTGCGAAATGCTTCTGCTTCGGGCACCGCACCGTAAGAAAGACTAAAGAAAATGGAGTTGGCTGCATGTTTTATACCCCTGATGACCTGACTTCATGGAAGAGAAGACAGCAACCGATGCAGGACCCAAGACTTTGGAATTCAGGCCGACTGAGGGCAACCTGCCAGCAGATTACCCAAATGTAATGACTGCAACAGTGAAACACGAAGAACATCCGATTCTCCAAAAAGGAGGGCGAGAGGACTGGTGTTTTGGCCTTCTATGTCACAAGACATTGAGAGAGTACTTTCATCTTGTTCTGTATGTAATAGTACAAGGCCACATCAACAGATAGAACCACTTCATGATATTTTCGAGTGAAATGGTCACTATCACTTGGTGTTAGTAGACTCTTATTCCAACTGGATTGAGATTGACCTACTCCCTAATCTGTTGTCCAGTACTGTCATTACTAAGATGAAGCATGAATTTGCAGTTCATGGTAGTCCGCACAAAGTTATTTTTAACAATGGTACACAGTTTACTAGCCAGCAATTCAAAAAATTCGCTGAAGAGTGGGACTTTACTCATGTCACAAGTAGTCCTGAATATCCGCAGTCAAATGGTTTGGCAGAATGTGCAGTTCATAGTGCAATGCAGTTATCTGAGAAGTCAAAGCGAGATAATAGTGATATTTTCCTGAATCTCTTGAATGTCAGAAATGTTCCTTGTGATAAACATCTTGGTTCGCCTACCCAGAGACGTCTGTCGAGACAAACCAGAACTACCTTACCAATCAGCAGCAGTTTATTTGTTCCAACTGCTAAGAATAACAGACTTGTGAAAGCCCATCTGTTAAGGAAACACCTAGCCCAGAAGTCTTATTACGATAAGTCCAGCAAACAGCTCAATTAACTACGTGAAGGAGACAGAGAATGCAAATGTGCAAAGGTTATGATCAAATTGGAGTTATGAAGAGTATTTTCCCAGAGCTGACATTTACATTGTGGAATCGCAAGGAGCAGAGTTTTGGCAGAATCAGAAATATTTGATGCCAGTGTCCAAGCCTGTACCACAGCACCTCGCCTCTGAGAAAGACTATCTCAGAGTGAGTTGTCCAGCGTTCCAGTTCCTGAGGAAGTTCCAGTAAATATCCCTGTTCCTGAGATGAATCCCGAAATTCCTTATATGAGTTGTTCACGAAAGCCTGTCCCTGTTGCTTAACCCAATTCTGAATACTATGTTACTAGATCAAGTCGTATTTTCAGACCATGTTACAGATACACGGCAACTTGGATATGAACATTGTTTGTTTCTAATGTCTATATTATTGCATGTCTTATTGTAATGCCATTTCATTGAAGACACTCTATTTGAGAGGGAGGCTGTAGATCAGAGTGTGTGTGTGTGTGTGTGTGTGTGTGTGTGTGTGTGTGTGTGTGTGTGTGTGTGTGTGTGTGTTTGTGTACAGCTTTAAGAAGATTTCTTGGGGCTTGCACAAGTGTATAAATACTAAGCACATGCGAGCCTGACTGCCATTTTGTAGTTGGCTGTTGAGATGTAAGTAAGCATGTATGTCTGTGTAGTCTGTCTGTTAATCAATTTGTTTATATTTTGCAAAACTACTATCCATCCTGATGTGTTTCTGTGTTACAAAGCATATAAATGAACTACCCCACCTGTTCGTTATCTATATTAGAGAGGGACGAGCGGCGTTTAGGGAGTCACTCAGGGCTTCTCCTTACTGTAGGACAGTTTAGACCAATATGTATTTGCAAGAGAAATTGGGACTAAAATCTGGTGGTAGATATCAACGAGGCTCAGATTGATGCCATGGCTGTTAAGTTAGTACTGGCATAGTCAGTATACCTTGTGCAGATTCAGAGAATCAGAACAATGCCAGAAGAGCCTTGAGGAAATATTCACTGCTATGGTAGTGCTTGTGTACACAGAAACCCAATGACCAATCAGGCTGTTTACAGGATGCTTGTGAAAGTCAAGCAAACAGTGCAGGAGGGCCTGCAGCTGATATTGTGTGTGAAATTTAACAGCTATCGGGCACCAAAATAAGATAACAGCACCAAGTTTTGTGAATGCTATAAGAAATGAAGTAGTCACACAGAGACAGATGAGTACTGTATGTCCAGAAGAGATGTAGCTATAGAGCATCTAAAAGCCAGGAAACAAACTCAAACTAAAGCTCCAAAAACAAAGGGTGACAAGCTGTCCAGAACACAAATCCAGGTTTATTTTAAATGGTGTGTTTTAATATTTAAAATAAATATAGATTTATGTGCCGGACAGCCTGTCGCTCTTTATGTTTTTGGAACTATAAAGCATCTGCCTATAGGGCCAAGTATCTGACCACTGTTGGCCTAAAGGTTACTGGTAGCATCATTGATGCCCACATCAAGTAAGAGATCACTGTATTTTCACCCCATTTCCATTTTATGAATTCTTCAAAATGCCATTCGTGATTGAAAAATACTCAAATAACTTTTCAAAGGCTGGTAGATCACATGGAGACTGTGCTCATGATTACATAGATGATATTGCAGTCTTTAGCTGGCCTTGGCAAGAATGTGTACAACATGTCAAGAAAGGTGTTGAACAGCTTAAAATTGGCCTTGACTATGGCAAAGCAATGCAAAGTAGGTATGGCATAAGTAAGTTCTGTCTGTCATCAGGTAGGTGACGGAAAATATGACTATCTAGGTCTGGCCTGCCCATGTTGCAAAAAAAAAAAAAAAATAGTTCATTACTCAGGACAGCAGATTTAATTTTCCTTAAAGTACCATGGCTGCTACTCTCAGAGGGGAAAAACAGGGATGAGAAGATTAACTGGACCCCATCTTGTGAGCAGGCTTTCCAAAAACTAAGGGAGGTCTTGAATGGATGCCATGTACAAGGTAGTCCTAAATATTTCCAAGAATGTTTCATGCTGGTCATTGCTTCAAGCTGCAAACTGAGGACAACACTTAGAGATTTTTTTCAAAGGGAGAGGAGCATCCAGTAATATATCTTGGTCAAACTCCTTCAAGGGAAGAATTGTATGCAGCTATTGAGAAGGAATCTCTGGGAATACTTTGAGCTGTCCAAAGACTTTAACCAAATCTTTATGATGGCAAATTTACAGTAGTTATAGATCATAATGCCAGAAAGGGTTATACAATGAAGTGGGAAAAATAGAAAGCTTCCTAGACAACTTGCAATTACAGTCCTACATTTTAACAATTCAGCACAAGTGGTGCCTGTAATGTAAATTCAAATGGTGTGTCAAGAGCAGATTGAGTAATAGATGGAGATACAGGCAACCCCCAACTGATTCCAAAGCAGAACAGTTAGGTAAGGTCATAGGACTGCTGTTGCTGCTGCTAATCACATGAAGATGGACCACATCCTACTGGTAAATGCCAGAGGACTTTGCTGCAAATTGCTCTGGTTGCTGGACTTCATTCTTGTTGATATGGCTGTGTGCTTTGCCAAAACCACTTTTATAGGTTCATAGCTTAGTTCGAGGCTAACTGCCCTTGCGAGCCATTTTAAGCCTAGCCAATTATCCCTTATGAGACTCAAACCCTGCACCTTGTGGCCATTTGGCCACGTGATGGTTTCTATGTAGCCACAAAAAGATATGTACAGAAAGCAGAATTACACACTGAGAGCCATCATGGAGTTGTCTGATTTTCTCTATGCTACATGTTCTGGTGAATAGCTTTTTTTTTTTAAACAGAGATTTGAGAAAGTACAGTCCTGTAAGGTTACATTGATGTCCTCAGCAAAATCTGTTAGTTTAAGCCATGAATGCCAGAAGACAGAAAAGTCCACTCCATCTCATTACGCATGAGACACACAAGGAGACTACTCATGTTGCAAAAAGTTGTGACTTGGGCCATCAATTTTTTAAGAGCCCATGCATTAATCCCTCTTAAATATGGTGCATTTTACCAGGCAAATCATAATATAAGCTAGTGCCTACAAAGGCAATACAGTAGCTAAATGCATGTTCTTCCTAAACATGTCTATAACTCTAGATTCCTTACCTTGAGAGTGGACAGCAGGCTTCTGGTGTCTGGGGGCTTTGGGACTGCTGATGAAATCAGTGTCACTCACTGTATAGCTCACTTTCTGGGGGAAGAAGATATGGCTGTCCGTTTTGAGGATGAAGGCCATTGTGTCTGGGTTGTCCCACTCAGTCCTAGTGGTGTCTTTTATGATATCCTCTAAGGGATGTGAATCACCCAGCAAGGCCTTTTAAAGTCTACTCTGAGGAAAGAGAATGGAATTAGTTAGCTAATCCCTATTCTGCCTAACGAGCTCCAGGCATCTCTTGAATATGAGGTCATTTGGTGGAAAGCTAGGCAAGTCATGCCCTCTTAAAGGTTCATAGGTTTATAAGTGTATACTAGTCTAATGACCAATGGATCCTTTATGAGGCTAGCTAAGCATCACAATTGTATCCCACAAGTTTATGTGCCTTTAAGGTTATTTTAAAGTGCATGTGTAAGCTAGGGGCAAGATGTACAGGCTGCCTCTGTCCATTAGAAACATGGGTGCTAGACCAGAGGTGTGTTTTTGATTTCCCATCCACTGGTCCAGTTTTTTTTTTTTTTTTGAATAGGGTTATGGAAGAGCTCTGCTTCATGTAGACGGGAAGATTGTTCCTGAGAAAGAGAATTCTCTGAGACACATTCCTGTCCCTCCAATGTGTCTTATTTATGTCACAAGCAAAATTTAAATCCCTTGATCAAGTAATTCTGATGGTATCCACTTTGTGGATATGCAAAAGGTCCATAAAAGTGAGATACAAGAATGCCTTGTATGCTAGGCAGAGATCACCTCTCAGCAGTTTGTAGGAAACAAAACTGTAGAGATAGGGCTTTGAAGCAATTTTCATAGGACTTGTCAAATGATCAGATTTTTGTGAGGGACTTCTGTGGATGTTCCAGTTATTGCATGTGCCTGTGCAGGTACATACCGAAGGGGGCACTAGTGATGGTGGGGGGTGTTTGATGTAACACAGGGCTTATGCCCCTCAGTGATGGGCCTGATGATGGACGATTACAGTGGAACAATGGTGTCTTTGGACCTAGATGCCATGCCCTTGCTTATAAGTTGAAGCAACATAGAATGATTTCTTTACTACCTTAGATACATGTTGATCAAATGCCAGGTTACTATCTACATACATAACCATATCCCTGACTACTGGTTCTACAGTTAGGGTTGTGTTATCAACGAGGTAATTTCGTAAGGTTGATGGCATCCCAAAGGGTACTATTATGCATTTCATGGCACTGATTTTAAGCTATGGCTTTGGCAACAATCATGTCTGTGTTAGTCCTTCCTGTAGGATGTTAGTATCCTAGGGGGATTCTGTGACTGCTTCTAGTTTGGAATCATAGGCAGACTTGGTCAGTCAGAGGTCCTTAACATTGGCCTTGACTTCTGAGAAGTAGAAACCAAAAACAAGCAAACTCAGCACAGAGCACTGAGGGACTTTGCTAGTGTCTGACCTCTTTGCAGAGATGGTCTTCCCTATCCTAACTTCCTGGGTGCTATTTAGAGCCAATTGGCTTCTTCTTTCGGCTGTTCCCATTAGGGGTTGCCACAACAGATCATCTATTTCCATTTCTTCCTGTCCTCTGCATCTTGCTATGTCACACCAACCACCTGTATGTCCTCTCTCACCACATCCATTAACCTTATCGTAAGCCGTCCTCTTTTCCTCTTACCTGGCAGCTCCATCCTTAGCATTCTTTTCCCAATATACCCAGCATCCCTCCTCAGCATATATCCAAACCAATGCAATCTCACCTCTCTGGCTTTGTCTCCAAACCATCCGACCTGAGCTGATCCTCCAATATACTTATTCCTAATCCTGTCCATTTTCAGCTATGCTGTTATTGCTTTTCTTGTCCAGTGAAGAGCTAGGACATCACTATAACAGAGTTAGAAAAAAAAATCACTAAACAGTTTATATGCAGCTGTAGAAATAATGAAGATTCACTTCAAAGTTACACTGTCAAATGATCAGATTGTGTAGGAAAATTGTTCAAATCATGGGTTGATATCAAAGAACTTGCTTGCTGATATAAGTTTATGGGTGGAAACAGGGAGTTTTGGAATTTACTGTGTCCTTTAATGCCTGGAATATTGGCAATATTAATTGTGTGCATTAAGGACAGAATATGTTTCAAGTGGAAAAGGTGAAAATTAACAAAGATTCTGTATAGGTTCACAAGTATATACTAGGCAAAACATCACAAAGGCCTTTTTAAGCCTAGTCATGCATCCCAAGAGGTTGCCTCTATCCATTAAAGACATAGGTGATGGATGAAGTGGCAAATTTCTGGTTTCCCATCCACTGAGCCAGGTTATGCTTGAATAGGGTCAGGAAAGAACTCTGCTTCACATGGATGGGAAGTGTGTTCCAGAGAAGGGACACATATCTGTCCCTCCAACATCTCCTATTTATGTTTCAAGCAAGGGCAAAGTCTCTGGACTAGGTTGCTTTCATGCTATTTGTTTTGTAAATATGCAAGAGGTCCATCACAGTGGGATCCTGGGATGCCTTTTATGCCATAGATCACTCAACTCTCTGTAGGAGACAGAATACATGGAAAGGGCTGTGAGATGCTCTACAGAGGACACCCTTTATTCTTTTTGTAAGGTACCTCTGTGGACATTCTTGTTGCTGCATGCGCATGGTCAGGTACATACTGAAGGAGGCATGATGCTCAATGATGGGGCTGATGAGGGCTAAATACAGTAGAGTGATGACTTCCTTGGACCTAAATGCCATTGAGCAACATGGAAGGATTTTTTAATTACCTTAGACTTGTTTGTCCAAAGACAAGTTACTGTCTACATTCATCCCTGTACTTCTCAACTGTCCAGATTTTTGGTCTATTCCTCATAAAATGTGTGGTTTTCTGGCAAATCACTGGGATGATCTGAGGACTGAAGTCACTAAATAATGAGATACATTTGAGTTTCAGACTTCAAATCCTTCAGAAAATGTATGTTAACAACCCCTGTTTCTCTAGCAACTTTCTAAGTTTATAAGAGCAATATTTCAAATCTGTCCCTATTTTTGGGCCTCTGACCCCCCATTTTGTCAGGCTTTGTCCAGATTTCTTGCCCTTATAGGTTGAAAAGTATGTATGTCCCCAAATCCCTGACTACTGGGTCAGCTGTTAGGGGTTTGTTACCAATGTGGTAGTTTACTGGGGTAGCCAACTATTATGAATTTACTGACAGTGAGTTTTATGCAGTGTCTGTAGCACCAGTTATTTGTCTGTATTAACCCATCCTGGAGGATAGTAGTGTCTTGTGGAGATTCTGTGACTACTCCTATTTTCCAGTTATCTGTAAACTTAGTCAGCTAGATACCCTTGACTTCCAAGTAGATGCCAAAAAGGAGAGGACTCAAAACTAAGCCATGAGGGACTCTGCTAGTGACTGTCCTTCATGTGGTGCTGGATTCTCCTATCCTAACTTCCTGGCTCATATGAAAGCCGTCTGACAATCCATTGTGTAACACAGGGCTTATGCCCAATTTCATGAGTTTGTTTACAATGTCAGAGTGGTGTATTGTATAAAATGCCTTGACCAAGTAAAGCTAGGCAGTGTGCATTATTTTGCCCTCATTCATTGCCTCGGTGACCTTCTTGAAGAAGTCGACCAGACTGAGTAGTCCATGATCTTCCATTGACAAAACTGAACTCAGTTGGATCAAGTGTCTGGGGGTTTCCAATGTCATTAATTTCTGTGATAGTTCTTGACATTTCTGTGCATATGAGACTAGGCAGACAATGGGTCTGTAGAAGATCTGCTCTCATGCAGATGGAGGACTTTTTAATTTCTCCATTTGTGTGTCATGAAGCCCGACTGGAAGCTGTGGTTAAATAGTGATTCCAGTGGTCTTGGTAAGTCATGTTTCATGTTATTTAGAAGGCATCCTGGGACATTATCGGGTTCCATAGATGAGGTGTTTTTGGCCTAGGAGAGTGTGTTTAGGCCCTGTTTCTAGTGATGGTGGGGGGTGTTTGATGGTATTTCTCGAGGGGGTGACCAGGAGGGAGACTGGGTCAAAACTGGAGCTGAATTAGTCAGCCATTAGACAAATTATATGTTTCAAGGTGGCTGTATTCACAATCAGCTCTGCACGTTGTGTACAGCCTTTGAGGTTAAGGGCATATCTAAAGAAAACTCAGTTGTTGCTTCTTGGCATGGGAGTTGATTTTTATCTCCAACCTGTCTTTGGTAAACCTGATTTTTCCCTCCAACTGTATGTTTAGATTCATGAGACAGTATTTTTAGCCTGCTAGGAGTTGTATTTCCTGACTTTTTCCCTTGTTGTACAGCCTATTGATGTTTGGATTCCACCACTTTTTTTTTTTTTTTTTTTTTTTTTGAGTTTGTTCCGAGTTTTCTTTCTGGTACACAAAGCTGTCTCTATGCATTTATTAACATAATTGTATAGATTATCTGTGAACAATTCTGCATATGCAAAGGTTGGGGTGGCTTGAAATTTGTCAGGTTGTCACTTAATAATTGGAAGTTTGCCTTAGAATAGTTTCTAAATACTGTAGGGTTAGCTGGGGTCACAAGTTTTGTTTTTATTTCAAAGGAGACAGCTTTATGGTCTCACCTTACCAGAGGGGACATTACACTAGGGAGGGTGTGGTGTTCTCCCATGCTAGTGAAGTCCATATCCAGTATGTTTGCTCCCCTTGTGGGTGTGTGGACTATCTGGTCCAGGCTGTTAGTGTGTACAAAATCCAGGAATCTCAGGTCTTGCAGGTTTGGGGATGTGTATGATTCCTAGTTTACAGTGAGGTAGTTAAAGTCGTCCATGAATGTGGTATTAGGTTCAATGATGTGTCTCCAGAAAGTTTAAGCAGGAGTTATAGGTTTCCTGTTTGTAGAGGGGGACATATAGCTAGCAAGGATATGGTATGGTACTTTGCCTATGGTAATTTGGACATGGGGAATTTGAAGCTTGGCATCCTGTTGGCCCAGCCTTGAGGTGACTTTGCTACAGATGTAGATTGAAACACTTCCACCTTAAGACCTTGTCTGTAGCTGGCCTAAATTTGTGAAAGGCATTGTAGTCTTATACTGCTAGATGCTCTTTGTGGTTTTAAACCATATCTTGGTAACTGCACAGATGTCTGCATTCTCTGGGGTGAGGAGAGCTTGGAGGGAGTGGACTTTAGACTCCTGGCATTGAGCAGTAACACCTTTAGATTCACTTGGATTGTTGTGCTATGTGAGAAGGTTTCTCAGTTTGGCATTGCCTAAAAAAGGCATTATGGGGGAGGACAAAGTTTTAGCCAATATTTGAAAGCCGAGAGGTGACGGGTACAGGGCCTCCTTGGCAAAGCAATATGGTCTGTTGACCATGTCATCCCATACAAATATTGCACCCCACTGGAATGACACTAAAAGCTAAGCCAAATTTTAAATTCAGTCATCTGTTGTTCATGTTGTGGCATCATCCTTGGTGAAGGTAGAATACTAGGCACATATACCAGCCTGAGACACAAAGTCCAAGAGCTCCACAATGTCTCTCTTGATATAGTCCAGGATGGTATGTCTCAGATCATTTATACTAACATGGAGTATGACAGGTGTGGTCCAATGACCTGAGTGCATGAGTGATCTGGCAGATCCTGACCCATGACAGACAACTGACTGTGCCTTTCTCCTTATCCTTCTCCTTATTCAGCCTGGTGAGTGGGACATTTGTATGTCTCACAATGGACTCGCCTTTGACAAAAAATATTGGGTTGTGTGGTGGCTTGCCTTATGGGCTTTAAAGTTGAGGCTGCTTGCGACATGTATGTATTGTAGTGGGTGTTTAAGTTGTTGAATGCTTTTGGGGCTGCTGAAGATATTTGTTGTCGGTCAAATGTCAGGAGATCTCTGGGGTTTAGTAAGATTACTTTTGATCCTCACCATATGTAGGTCTGTGTGCTGATCCATACAGTGTGTGGTGGTTATAATGTGTACATTTCTGATGACCTGGTTGGTATTATGTGTGCTTGTATGTGAGAACTTTGCCTTCATTGACATTGTGTAAATACATCTCTCACCTACCATATCAGTTTGTGAATAAGCTGGGTGACAGTAAACATAAGCAATGGCTGCATTGCCAGAGGGCTCCCTGTCCACCAAGCTGGCTGCAGAGAGAGCAGGAAAATTCATTTCCATGGTTTCTTGTCCTATTTGAGTACTCCATAAGTTGCTGCAAGAGTGCAGAGTAGTAATGGAAGTATCTACTTCTAAGCACACAGTGCACTACTTGTTCCTCACCAAACTAGTTTCTCTTTGAGCAGCGAGTAAAAGAGCAATCTTGCTGGGCCAAAAGTGCAGGTATGCAACAACTAAGTACCAGGAACAAATACAAAGTAACATATTACACAGTAACACTACCAGGCTTCTCAAAAGTGCAGACATCAGCAATCAAACAGTACAGTATTAAGGCCTTAAAATGATGTAAAGTGAAAAAATCAACAAATAAGGTAAAAGTAAAATAGTAGCAGTCTAACACAGTTAACTGAAGTGCAAAGCAATAAAGTAAATGTCTTCTCTGCAAGGATGGAGCAGGATTAGTTCATAACCCTCTCAGAGTAGGATGGAGGATGCCAAGTAGATGTGAGCTGTGGGAAAATGAGCAGGCTACAATTTGTAGTAAGGGAGATTTACTCAAGAGAAATATGGGGTGGGCACTATGGAAAACAATGGGTGGGGAAAAGTACTTAAACAGTTTACACAACTAACAATGAAAGAGGGCAGGCACGAACTAAGGACATCAAATTACCATAAGGTAATCGATAAGCATCGAGTGTTCCTTTGGGCTACTGCACTTCGGCAGAGGTTATTCGTTCATTGAGTGCTGTACACGTTTTATTGGATTAGCTATCCAACATGTTATAGAGGTTTATACTTAGTTCTGCAAGTTTTTTGACAACGTCTTGAGTGGGGTATTGCATAAAATGACCTAGCCAGAGCTAGGTAGGCAGTATGCACAGTTTTCCCCTCATCCATTGCCTTGAAGTCCACCAGATTCACTAAACAAAACCTTCATTTGACAAAGTCAAACTGGGATAGACATTGTGGGAGATTTGTGTGTCTCATCCAACCCCCCCCCCCCCCGCAGATAAGGCTAGTGCACAGGCCAAAAATCTTCAGTATTACTCAAAAAACAAAGCCAGCACCATTTGTGTGTCTCACAATGGACTCTCCTTTGACAAAAAACATCAGAAATACCCCCAAGTCTCGTATGTCCTTGTTGATAATTTCCATGACAATTCTTTCCATGGTTTTGCAGATTTCACTAGTCCTACTAATGGGTCTGTAGTTTCCAGGATCTGTTGAAGGCCCTCTGTTATGAAGAGGGATGACTGTCACAGTCCTGCATTATCGTGGCACAATGTCTGTTTTATCTGAGAGAATCAGTAATAACACTGAAGATGGTGGGGTTACCTAGTGAAACTGGTCTTTTGTCTGTGTTTGGCCTTTTCATGTTTTCATGTTCTCCTTCCTTGTCTCTGTATTTGCCATAATAAATGGTTCTGGACCGATTCTGTGTGGTGGAACTGTTTTTTTTATATATATACTTGCATTGGATTTACTGAGCAGCTTGCATTTCTGTGGAAGTTTTTGTGCAATTTTGTGTACAGATTCAGTAATAATGTCTACATGTGTAGAGTTAATGCCCTCTGAGGAGGTGTAGGACTCTATGTCTACCTGTGTTTTAATAACATTATTCAAATTTGCTCTACTTTGCTCTACTTTAACTTTACACTGTGCTTATTAGCTAGGCAAATACCTACTTTCTCTCTTGCCCTGTTTCTCTCATTTTATGCTCTGACTCACTCCTCTCTTTCTCTCCCCTGCCCTCTTTTCCATCTTCTTACTTCTTCTCCCTTCTAGACTATTGTTTCTCACTCTTCTCCTATCTTGTATTACTCCTATAATCCCTTCTTATCTCATCTTATACTATTTTATTCTCTCCGACTAACTGTTGAAACTAATTTGCATATCTTTAGCCTTTAATTGTGATGCTTCTACTGACCTAGTACATTTTTTTTGTGTGGCTTATGTATATGTTGTTGTTATTACTAAATATATATTTTTATTGTACTTAAATTTTTTATTTTTTATTAATATGTCTCTTTGTATTGTTTTTTTGTGTGGAGCTTTTCTCCCCGGGCCTCTACTGAAAATGGACATATATCCAGCTAGACTAGCCCGGTTAACAAATGTAAAATAAAATAAATAAATAAAATAAATAAAATAAAGGCTGCAGTTAAACGAAGACTCCAGGGGTCCTGACAAGTTGTATTTCAGACTATTCAGGAGGCATCCTGGGATGTTATCGGGGCATACTGAGGCCGGGTTCTTGGCTTTAGTGAGTGCAACCACTACATGTTCCTTAGTTATAGTTGGTTGGGGTTATGCTTGAGGGTATTACTGGGCGAGTGGTTGGGGGTGAGAGGTGGGGAAAGGTTGAACTGAATTTTTCTGCTAAAAGGTTCACTGCATCTCCAAGGCTTGGTGAATGTGACACCATTAACCACCAGTTCAGCACATTGCAGTGTGCTTCCATTAAGGATTCTGATATAGGTGTAGAAGGCCTTATAATTATCTTTCTCCTTGCAGGATATTTTAACCTCAAAGTTGGCCTTGCTTGACCTAATTAGCCCTCTTCTCTAAGTTGCCTATTTACTTCAATGAGAGTTTTTATCCTTACTGGAATTACCCTTCCCTTCCTGATTTTTGCCATATTTTTTTTCTTTTTGTTGTATATCTAGGTTAATTTCGGACACCACCAGAGCATTTTGTTTCTGGGGCTAGTTCTGGGCTTGCTTCAGGTAGGAACAGCAGCCTCTTTTCAACCACTGACATGGTTGTACAGAGTTTCTGAGAGCAATTCATCATAGGCTGGCGTGTCCTTGGGTTTGGAGGAGCATTGAATTTTGACAAACCATCACTTCATAACAGGTAATTTGCCTTATAATAGTTCCTATAGTTCCTGTTACTAATTTTAATGGGATTATGGAGCTGATTTTAATTTTGAAGGAGACAGCTTTATGGTCAGACCTTACCAGGGAGGACAAGACACTGGGGGGCGGTGGGGTGATCGCTTTCTCCCATATTTGTGAGCATGAAGTTCAGTATATTGGAGCTTCTAGTGGACACATTCACTATTTGGTCAACAGTATTTGTATTTACAAAGTTCAGGAATCTCTGTGCCTGTATACGTCTCCCATGAGTAGGGTGTTAGGTTGACTAACCTATAGCTGGCTAGGATACAGTACAGGATTTTGTTTGTGGTGATCTGCATGTACAGAAATTCCAGCACATCATCCTGTTTGACCACCCTAGAGGTATGCTTCTTATTGGTGTGTATATTGCAACATCCCCATATTTATGAAGCACAGAACCACCCCCCACCTCCCCAGAAAACTAAACAATGAGCCCTCCAGCCACAGGATGAATACACCCGGTCCTCTTAATGCCTTGTCTGAGGAACTACTGGTCTAAAAGTGTGGAAGGCACTGAAATCTTGCATAGCTCTCTGCCGCTTTAAACAATGTCTCTGTAACTACATATACATCTATATTCTCGAGTATGAGGAAGGTTTGGTAGAAATATATATTTTTGTAGGGTCTTGGCATTGAGCAGTAACACCATGAGGTTCTGTTGAGTTGATTTTCCTATGTCAGTAGGTTTGTTAATTTGGCACTGCTTAAAAAAGCACTATGGGGTGGACAAGGCCTTAGCCAATATTTGAAAGTCTAGAGGGGAAAGGTGTAGACCATGCTTGACAAAGCAACATGGTCTGCTGACCATGTCCTTCCACAATGACAGATTTTGGATCCCCTTAGAATGGCACCAGAAAGATAGCCAGTTGTTGAACTCAACCATTTTTTGCTCGTACTGGGGCATCATTCTCAGTGATAGTAATATGCTGCTCAGTGCTTGGCACATATCTGTCTAAGAAACTGAGAGCTCCATAAGGTCTCTCAAGTCATTATACAAACATGGACTATGATGGGATCATACTGGTACCTGTCATATGTAATAAAGAGCGTTCATTTAATTCGAGGTTTGCTGCTATTTTGTTCAACAATTTACTGCTATCTGGAGGAGATCCTGCTGCTAACGTAATACCTTTTTCTTTTCAAGTTTTTGTTTGGTGGAATAGTGAACATATAAGCGGACCTGGGCACTTATTTTGCTATTACCTGTCATAATGACTTCAGTATGTTCATAACTTGGCAGATTCTGGCTCCAGATAAGCAGCTCACAAGTAATCTTCTCCTCGTTCAGCCTGGTTAGAGGGGCATCAGTATACAATGCAGTCCCCTATGATGCCAGTCTTAAGAATTGTGTGTTGAGTGGTGGTTTTTGTTTGTTTTTTATATGTCAAAAGACACTCTGCATGCACCCTGGAACAGGGGGTGTGAAAGAAGGGATACCACACTACCTGACTAAGGGTGCAGGAGCTAGTGTGCATGCTATCATAATTACAAGAAAGGGAGCATATATCAACAAAAAAAAAAAAATCACCATTTTTCATTTGAGCTGGTGAAATCTGCTCAGTCCTCATTTGTTCCACCATCATAACAGGACATTTAAAAGTCACTAATTGGTGACAGTTACGTTTTGTTTCACAACTATAGTGGCAAGCCAAGTGGAAACAAAAGGAGAAGAGAACAGACAAGAAAAACAAATGGCTTTTTTCTGCAATTCCTTATCGCAGCCCTATTAAAAATCTGTACAAACTTCACAATTGTGAGTTGCAAGTTTCAACAAGACAAAAAAGACAAAGAAATTCTGAACGCCTTTCAGCAGGCATTATTGTCTTGCTGCAGCTATATTTGTGAAAAGACTTGTTAAATATTGCAAATGGAGGAGGAAAAGGACCTAAACAAAACAGGAAGAATGGTTTGACATGAGAAAAATGTCAAAACTGATAAGTGACTCGTCATTAGGAGAGAGAAAAAAATTAAAAGGAACTTTACAGAACAAAATCTACCAAATAGACCAGAATAGTTCAGAAGAGACTGCCCATGCTATGGAATAGAGTTCCCATACATGTCAAACAGAGCACCTCCCTGGCCCTCTTCAAGAGAAATATTGACGAGTGGATGGGAAATAGAAAATTCACCCCAGGAATCACTCCAGTGGCTCTACTCGACAGAGGCACTGGGAACTAAGGTTGGGTGGCACTATACCAGGGTAATCCTATGGGCTAGGCTTGAAAGGCTCCAGGGCCATTAGCCTAGTACACACCTATGAACCTATATACAGCAAGCAATGGCTGCAAGAAAAACACATGATACATGACTGGAAGGGAGACGGTTCTAAGCAACCTGGAAAAGTGGTTGCAACACCAGAAGCATCAGTGCAGCTGCTTTTGCTGAGGATAAACCTCCTATTATCAGATCAAACAGTTCTTCACCATTATTGAAGTTATTCAACAAAGTTAATCTATTACCTGGCACCCATGTCCCTTATTGATAGAGGTAGCTTTATAAATGCCTGGCCCTCAATGTCCTTTTTGGATACAGTACATCATTATTCTTTTGGGAAAACTTGGCTCAGCTTAGAAAGCCCCCCCCCCCTGCATTGTTAACCTAGTAGCAGTCTATAAATCTACATCTACAACTTCAACTGGATCCATAGCAGAGAGAGGATGGAGGCCTGACCAAGACTCCTGCTAGGGAAGGACAATAATGAACAGGCATTGCTTGTTTATTTCTTGTAGTGACAGTGCTGGGGAAGGAGACTTTCAGACATATAATGGGGATGTTCCTGCTAATGCAACTCTTGAGTCATAGTGGGAATTGTCCACTTGAAGTAAGCTAGGGTTACCTAAGAGGTCACATTACTCAAACTCATTTGTGAAAACAGGTGACAGTACTCTATCTATATAGAACTGTTAAATACAAATGGTGGCCTGTAATGATAAATTTGCCATGACCAAAACATAATCACTAAAAGTATACAAACTTTTATTATACAGCATTGCACAAAACTTAAAGAAATAATTTCTGCAGGGGGAACTCTGCCCCCCTCCACCAACAAAGGGGTCTTGGCCCCAGCATCCTCAATTTCTAAATATGCTACCACCACGGCAAAAGAAACTCAGATAAAAAGAAAGAAAAGGGGGGAAAAAAGCTCACTCTTCCTTTACTCTAGTCACATCCATCCATTCACAG